>NC_059361.1:41112500-41412500 GCF_019703515.2 Myxocyprinus asiaticus | reverse complement strand
ATTTTGGGCTCTTGTGACAATGATGTCTCTTGTCTATGGAAACTTCAGTCCTATATATAAGTGTGTGTTTGCTGTTTGCAGATATTATCCTAGTGGAGACGCTTTTGCATCTGGATCTGATGATGCTACGGTAAGTTCTTCTATTTTACTAAACATCAGTGACACCATTTCATCACAAAACAACAATCAATATTTAAAGGTTACAAAAGATTGTTTTTCATTCATGTAAAACCCCTTTGTGGACTGATTAATACTCCCCCTCCAAACACACACACCCTCTTGAGCCATACTTTAATGAATGTCTTAGAAATTGGTTGAGTTAATCGAGTGATCGTTTGATTAGTTGACTCAGATTATCTTATTTTTATCTTTATGATCTTTGAATAATGTTGATGGCATTATGTGAGAGAGAGTGTGTTTGTGTGTTTGTCTAATGTTGATATTCCCGGTCAAGGTCCATGCAAACGTGTCTTTACCTTTAAATCCAATCATGTGACCTGTTAATCATGCAATGATCAATGTAATGTCAAACAGTCTGAATCCATATGATGTTGTTTCAGTGTCGTCTGTATGACTTGCGAGCTGACCGTGAGGTTGCCATCTACGCCAAAGAAAGCATCATATTTGGAGCCTCCAGTGTGGACTTTTCTCTCAGTGGTGAGACAGAATTCGGCTCTTAAAGCCAAAGTTCAACCAGAATTGAATATTGTATCACCATTTACTCACCTCATGTCTTTTCCAAACCTGTATGGCTTTCTTTCTGCTGTGGAAAACAAGCAGAGAAGTTAGGACTATATTCCGGGCACTATTTTAGTATGGAGAAAGTGAATGGGGATGGATGCTGTCAAGCTCCAAAAAGCACCAAAAAAGTTGCATAAAAGAAGTTAATATGATTATATTCTTTATATCTAGATGCAATATTCCAAGTCCTCTGAAGTCATACGATAGCTTGTGTGAGGAAGAAACCCAAATGTACATAATTTTCCACTGAAAAGCTTCCCCTCCACCGTAGCTCTCAAATGTGGTTTGCGTTTGCTTTTATTCATGCCAGAACACGTCAAGTCCAGTTTGACGTGAGTGACATCAAACGTCATCAGTTCTTGTGTCTCATCATTGATGTCAAAACTAGTGGGACATGTCTTGACACGGCATATTTTAATGTATACTTATTATATTTGAGAGGTGCAGTGGAGGGAAAGATTTGTTTGATTTGGTCTGTTCCACACACAAAGCTATTGTATGGCTCCTGAAGACTTGGAATATAGCGCACATTTTTTTAATTTTTTTTTTTTTTTTATTATTTTTTTTTTTTTTTTTTTAAGAGTTTAACAGCCCCTTAAGCACCAGGAACATTTCAGCTAAACTGTAAACCTTTTTTTTTTTTTTTTTTTTCCACAGAGGATAGAAAGTCACACAGGTTTGGAATGATATGAGGCAAGAATTGCAACAGAATTTTCATTTTTGGATGAACTTTTGCTTTAAGTACATGCTACAGTCATCAAAACTAATTCAAACAATGATAAATGCCCATCCTGTATGTTTACTAGTTACCGGCAGTGTTGGGTGTAATGCATTACTAAGTAATTAATTACTGTAATTAAATTACTTTTCATTGAAAAAGTAAGGGATTACTCTTAATTTTTCAGTAATTGCATTAAATACTGTATAGACTATAGAACAATTCTATATAAAACAATCGTGATTTGAAAATCGAAATTTAACGTCTAATGTTAAAATGTATGTTTTCTAATTTAACGCTGCACCCTTAAATTCTTTGACTAGTTCATGAATAATTTATTTGATTTTATATGATATATGTGAAAGAATTAAGAGAGCAGTTTCATGTCTATCCTTGTATTTTCTATCTGATCGAGGTTGATCAGGGTTTTAGAAAGAAATTAGTAATAAGTAATGCAATTACTTTTCAGACAGAGTAATTAGTACAGTAATCTATTTACACTGTAGAAGATGTAATTAGTATTTAGTAATTAATTACTTTTTTAGAGTAACTTACCTAACACTGGTTACCGGTCAGCATATTTGTCACTTACATGTGGTGCAATGACTATCATACACTGATCAAAGATAATATTACTGGTTCTTTCTCTAAATACTTAACCATACAGTCTAACAATACCCTTAATTGGTAAACACAGGGCACATGGTTTATATTGACTCAAATCAGCTGTAACCAAACACAGGGTTTTAAGGAATGTTGGGTTATGTATCACAGCTGTGACGCTTGTACACTATGATAGCATGTGTCTAACATGTCTCACTTGTTATTATGGACATATAAGAGCATATCCACATTTATAAGAGGCTGAATGGCATTGCATTAGGTAGCAAAATATCCAACCTGGTCTCATAGATTGACGTTATTATATTTACATATTTGCTCAATTATTTTACATGGCTCGTTGTTCTTATCGCAGCAGTTTCCTGTTGAAATGAACACTAGAGGCGCTACAACGACTTATTCCCTCTCACACAAATCACAAATAAATCGGCAGATTATCAATTTATTAAGACTTAGGTTTTGCTCTTTTCCTCACACAATGCTATCTTATGGCATCTCAACACTTGACTACAGCGCAAGACTTGTTAAGCAATATGTTTTAAAATTTGCATTACATAACCAACTACATTTACAAGCTCAAGCTTGCTTAAGTGATCAAATTGTGTGGTAGCTCAACTGATAGAGCATTGCACTTGTGATGTAAAGGACCGGGGTATGAGTCCTGAAGAGAACGTGAGTCGACACATGAGCCGAAAGTATCATAGAAGCACTTGTGTTTTTCAAGTAACATTTGCTTTTCTGACACTATCAGTAAGGTTTAAGGTTTATGGTAGGGAGGTAGGTTTTGTTGATTTAAAACTTAATAGAGCATTAACCTTCAAAACCTCATCTGATTGAGAGAAAATTTTACTCTCTTTTAGCACCACACAGTGGACCTCAGAACTCTACGAGATACACTATATTGCCAAAAGTATTCGCTCACCCATCCAAATAATTGAATTCAGGTGTTCCAATCACTTCCATGGCCACAGTTGTATAAAATGAAGCACCTAGGCATGCAGACTGCTTCTACAAACATTTGTGAAAGAATGGGCCGCTCTCAGGAGCTCTGTGAATTCCAGCGTGGTACTGTGATAGGATGCCACCTGTGCAACAAGTCCAGTCATGAAATTTCCTCGCTACTAAATATTCCACAGTCAACTGTCAGTGGTATTATAACAAAGTGGAAGCGATTGGGAATGACAGCAACTCAGCCACGAAGTGGTAGGCCACATAAAATGACAGAGCGGGGTCAGCGGATGCTGAGGCGCATAGTGCGCAGAGGTCGCCAACTTTCTGCAGAGTCAATCGCTACAGACCTCCAAAGTTCATGTGGCCTTCAGATTAGCTCAAGAACAGTGCGTAGAGAGCTTCATGGAATGGGTTTCCATGGCCGAGCAGCTGCATCCAAGCCATACATCACCAAGTGCAATGCAAAGCGTCGGATGCAGTGGTATAAAGCACGCCGCCACTGGACTCTAGAGCAGTGGAGACGCGTTCTCTGGAGTGACGAATCACGCTTCTCCATCTAGCTAAGCAACATTATATTAGTATATAATAAAGATTAATGCTAAATAACAAGTCTTTTTCTCGTTCTACTTTATTTTGTCCCTTTTTCGCAGGCCGGTTGCTGTTTGCGGGTCATAATGACTATACCATTAATGTCTGGGATGTGCTGAAAGGTACCAGGGTGTCGATTCTCTTTGGCCATGAAAACCGGGTTAGCACTGTCAGAGTTTCCCCTGATGGTTCTGCATTCTGCTCAGGGTCTTGGGATAACACCCTGCGGGTGAGTGTCCGCTTCATGCCGATAAGGGAAATTACCTAATATACCTCGAATATAAGAAGTATTTGTACTTTTGATAGTTCATTTGTCACCCCAGGACCATTTAAAACGAACTAGTGAAGGTAAATTGGTGAAAATTTAAAGGAATATTACGGATTCAGTACAAGTTCAGCTCAATCGACAGCATTTGTGGCACAATGTTGATTACCACAAAAATTTATTTCGACTCGTCCCTCGTTTTCTTTTTAAAAAAGCACAAATGTGTGTTCCAGGTAGGCACTTACAATGGAAGTGAATGTGGTCAATCCGTAAACATTAAAATACTCACTGTTTCAAAAGTTTAGCCACAAGACAAAAAATATGTGTAAACATGATTTTAGTGTGATAAAATCACATATTAATCTTTTCTGTGTAAAGTTATATCCAATTTTATAACTTCGTTACCATGACGATGTAATGTCAACAAACCCTAAAACCCTATAACGACCGTTCAAATAATGATTTAAACAACTTTACCGCTGAAATAACACATGAGTTTTAACAGAAGAATTAATGGAAGTGCTTTTATAAAATTATAAACTTCACATTTCTGTCTTTAAACCTTCCAAAAATGGGCCCCATTCACTTCCATTGTAAGTGCCTCACTGTAACACAGATTTGTGCTTTTTTTAAAGAAAAGGAAATCAACATTATCCCACAAATGCTGTTGATTGCGCTTAACTTATATTGAATCAGGAATATTCCTTTAAATAATGATCGGTTACAGGACCTAAGATATACACTTTCTCTTGTTCATATAGCTAAATTTGAACTAAATTTTGCCTAAAATGAAGTGCATGGACACATTATGCGTCATGTTTTTCATTGCATTTTCATTTCCATTGTTTTGTGGTTTTGTCATTTACTGGTATCAGTGCCCAGCTCTAGATTAGGAACTGGCAGCAGTGATGATTAGGTGCTTTACACCAACCTGTGGGCAATTACACAACATTCTGTAGGTCACAATTTCCCTGCAGTCTTCTCTATCTAACTCTACTCCCACTCAGAAAAGAAACTGCTCTCTCTGTTTCTCTTTTGACATTTTTGTAGATAATTTTGGCTTGTATTTTCAATACATATAAAGCACCATTTAATATGCACTGTATTTCTTTTCTGAAGATCTGGGCTTGAGGAGTGGCCGTGTACATGCGTGTGGAGAGATATTTGCAGAGGGCTTCTTGGCATCACACAGCACAAACTACTGATACTTCAGCACAAATGACTAAATGTATTTTATTTTTTTTCTCCTGCTATTTTCCTCCTATTTTAGTAAAATACACAATTTCAAAAAGAATACTGTTTAATTCATTTGTAAATGACACTAAAATCTAAATACTGTTTTAAGATAACTGTCAATACTTTTGTAGATACATTTTATGGTAAAGATTTAAAGAGAGTTGATGTCAGTTCTTGTGCAACAGGCATAGATGAAATGAGTGTCTATCCAGAACTGTCTTTGAAATTCATTCAAGATTAATCACTGTTTTAGATATTTATCTTATGTTAATATATTATTATGAATGAGCATTGCTTGCACTAGAATGTAAAAGAAGTAAATGTTAAGCATTTTAAAAGTTGTCAGATCAAATGTGTAGTAGAGTCAAAATCAGTTAGCTGATTGGTGTATCGATCCACATCCAGTATTGTTAATTGTTTCCAATGTATCTGTATTTACTGTTGTCAGATGTATTACACTGTTAAATATTGCAACTTTCTAAGAATTAAATGTAATTTACTGTTTTTGTTGTGTGTGTTTGTGTGTGTGTGTGTGTGTGTGTGTATGTGTACATGCTTATT
The DNA here is from genome assembly GCF_019703515.2 of Myxocyprinus asiaticus. Taxonomy (NCBI): domain Eukaryota; kingdom Metazoa; phylum Chordata; class Actinopteri; order Cypriniformes; family Catostomidae; genus Myxocyprinus; species Myxocyprinus asiaticus. The sequence continues at coordinate 41,406,819 of NC_059361.1, read as the reverse complement.
CTACATTGTGGGGACCAAATATCCTTTTAAACATACTAGATTATGTTTTTTTGAAAATGCAAAAAGGTTTCTGAGAGAGTTAGGGGATAGAAATTATCGTTAGATCTGGATAAATTGCATGGAAGTCTATGGAGAGTCCCCAGAAGTATATAAAAACAAGTTTGTGTGTTTGTGTGTGTGTGTGTGCGCGCTCATAGAGGAGGTTGATCACTGTTAGTTTTAAATAATCGATATGTAATGATTAAAGATCAAGCGTAATAAATTATACAACAGTTACAATGTAAGCAATAAACAACAACAACAACAAAAACTAATATAACTATCAAAATCAATTGAACACTTATAAATTTAAAAAAAAAGTAGACAAATAATTAACAAAATATAGGTCAAACGGGCTATGGAGAGAAAAATAATTCAAGAAGTCGTTTAGAAACATCAGTTTTCTAGTTATTAAACAATGAGAATCAAAGGGGAAAATCATACAATCTCCATAAATACCAATGGTTTCGAGTATTATGATTTATTAGAGTATAAAACAGTGTATAAATAGCAACACAGCAATTATTGTATCTTCATATTTGTTTATTCAAGCGAAAACGTAATGACGCTGGGCGGGGTCACCATAGAATAACCGTCTCAGTGGGCGTGGTTTCTGCGAATAAAGGGAGTTAGTGACGGAAGAGTGGCTGCTGTGCTGTGAGGAGTGACTGCTGTTTGTGCAACTGTTGGTGGTGAGAGCAGTCTGACATAGCTGGGAGGGTGAGCCGCTTTAATAATCTCACTGTTAGAGAGCCATACTGCAAAAATACGTACTAAAACTACTGTCAAATCCAAGCGGAAATGAAACGAAGAGAGGGGAGCGTGCTTATTTGACTACAGTGGTGTGTTCTCGCGTCTTTGTGTTGCGGCGCGTAATGGCGCAGCCGGCTCAGTGTTTCAGACTCTTGCGCACACTGTCTTTGACTGCTCTGTTCTGTCTTATAATTAAAGCTGTTTCAGATAGCTTATGCGTTAATTCAAGAGTTAAACGTGATTTGATCAGCTTTTAGATTGATACCGGTTAAATTGAATGTCGGTTTTTCCTACAAGGCCTGAATCCATGGAACAGCCGCTGATTATTACAGCCATGAAGGACATTATTATAAATGATTTACTAGTTTACCAACTGATCTGGGTTCAGTGCGTTTGTGCAGTCAGCTGGAATCTGTAATGTTTTTGAATCATAGTCTTTTGGACACAGGCATTCTACAGTGTGGGCTAAAATACCATGATTACTATAGTAAAAGCTGTGGCAACCTTGTGTGAGCCACCACTACCATCAAAAAATAAATTTAAAATGGTCAAAGATTGTGAAAGTTACTTTCACTTTTAGAAGAACACGTGGTATTATTTTATGATTTTCTAGCAGGAACACAAACTGGAGGAACCAGTGGGAGTTGAAACTGTAGTTACATGGTTATTTTTGTAAGAAATGCTTGCGTCAAACCTTATATGGGGATTTAACACACAATACGCACTTTAACTTTTTATTTAGCACAGATTTTTTTACATTAAGAATGTATAAGGGAACGTGTATATTTTAGGTGCTGAATGTTAATGATATAAGAATGAGAAACAGGTGAGCTGCTGCAATTATTATATTTTTATAAGAAGTTTTTCCATACTAGAGGAGGAGCTGAATGAAGACCAATCGGGCACAAAGATATAAATATGATGCACTGAAACTTCTTTTTGTTGAACTTGCATACAGCTCTGTCTAATATATTTTGACCCTGGCTTCATTTAGAAAATGTCCTGTCGGTTGAGGCAACAAACGTTATTACTGGCAGAAGATTACATCGGTTTCTGCAGCGGGATCCAACAGACGCCTCCCAGTGAGTCAGCAGAGGCCATGAGATACCTGGCCAAAGAGATGGAGCAGCAGCACAGAACCAAATTCCAATCTCTCGTCAAGGAATTACTGGACAACTGTGGATCAGATCCCAGCAAGTGTCTGCAGAGCGTGATGAGGGAAGTGGTGGTAGATGGGAAACTGAACTGGGGGAGGGTGGTCTCCATCTTTGCTTTCACTGGAGTGCTGGCCAACGAATTGATCTCCAGAGGAGGGAATTGCGAGTGCTCCCGGAGACTGGCTGAGACCATAGCGGACTATCTGGGAGGGGAAAAACAAGACTGGCTGATTGAAAATGGAGGCTGGGTAAGCATTAGCAATATTGTATTCATTGTAAACTCGGGCAGTACCCGTTAACATGGTACTGTTTGTGCAGTAGAAGATCAGTCTTCGTAGTGGACCGAAATTATTTTTATTTTTTTAAAGGCATATTCCTTGTTCAATACAAGTTAAGCTCAATCAACAGCGTTCCTGGCGTAATGTTCATTACCACAGATAATTTCAACTCGTCCCTCCTTTTCTCGAAAAGAAGCAAAAATCAAGGTTACCTAATGGAAGTGAATAGGGCCAGTCCATAATCGCTAAAATACACATCATTTCAAAAGTATTGACACATGACGTAAACATTATACACAGTAACATGATTTTAGTGTGATAAAACCGCTTACTTGCCGTATCTGTGTAAAGGTACATCCAATATCACGACTTGATGAATTGGTCCCATTAATTTCCATTGTAAGTGCCTTACTGTAACCCCAATTTGTTTTTTGTGAGGGGGCGTGGGGTATAAATAAGGATGGCAAGTCAAAATTATTTTGGAGGAAATCAACATTATCCCACAAATTAATTGAGGCTATGTCCACATGAATCCAGATAAAATTGAAAACACCACACCAAAACATCTGAAAAGGCTTCAATCCCTTTACTGCACATGCAAAAAACATAAGAAACGCATTTGTCCTCATATTCTGCCGCCGGAAAACAAATTCCGAGTGCACTTCTGTCACCTTAGAGGAATGCAATGTGAAGGTTGTACAAAGTAACTTATCTTAACAAACCTAACAAAGTGAATAGCAAACACAACAACGCTGCTTGAACATGGGCCGCCATTTTGATTGGTTTGGATTGAATGGATCGCATGACTGCGTCACATGACAGCAAATACGTCATTTTCGAATATCGCCATTTTCCCAGTCCACAGTAGAAGGCAAAGATGACGTTTTCAAATTTATCCACTTGGGAGAGCGTTTTCGTAAAGCTCCGTTTTTCGCTGGACAAAAACACCGTCTCAATGTGGACAGAAGGCCAAAATGTAGAGAAATTAATGCATTTTCTAACGAAAACGTATTAGTGTGGATGTGGCCTGAGCTTAACTTGTATTAATCCAGGAACATTCCTTTAAATGACTAATGTCAATATCTAATAGAAGCAATATCACGCTTGCACGAGTGCTGTTGAGTTGAATATCAGCATGGCTGTAATTTGGCTGCAGATAATTGTTGACGTTCTGATAATTGCAGCTGTAATTTGCTTTTATTCTATAGATCTATAAACATTATCAAGTAACTTACATTTTAGACACTATGGGCAGCTGTTTTGTCTATTTTTGCTCCAAATAAAAACGTTGCAATCACTGACGAGGCGCAGTGAAATAAATAGAAGCGTCCCACTGCTGTTATACTAAATTCAGACTGCCTTCAATCCAGTCTATCCAATCCAGGGGATCAGATCTAACTGTTGTATAAAATAAACATAAATTCATTACAAATGAGACCTACACAAAGTTGCTTATTTTAGACTATTCGAAAATCTGCCCAAAACTTGAAAGTAGTAAATGTTTATCTGTTGACAAGGCTGTAGGAATTTCCACTTCTGAAACTCAAATAATATTTTCAAATTGGCCACATGCAACCCCCAAAGAAAGAAAAAGGAAAAAAAAAACAGAATGCATGAGGGACTCGGAAGGGGAAAGACCCTCTATAATCCACAGGTTTCGATATTAAAGTGATGAAGTGTTTATTTAAGGGGTTTTCCACAAGCATATTGAAGCGCATCAACACCAGTTCTGTTTAAAGTGAAACTGTGTAGGTGTTCAAAGGTATCAAATCGCATGTCTTTTAATCTTTCATGTGCGCACTTTGAATACCCAGCCTATTTGCACAAAGTGTTTGATCCCACAATCTCTTCGAGTTGTTCAGAGTTTTCTCCACATGTATCCTTTTAATATGTACATTTTAAACTGTAATTGAAAGGTACCTACTGTAGAGAAATCCCAGTCTAGCTTTAAGATTAGAGCAGCATACATGTTTTTGTGGCTGCTCTTGTTTTTGTGAATTAGAGAGTGACTCAAGCCAAAGAATTCAAGTAATGTCCATGGGGAAGCAGAACTGCTCTTTAAAACCCATTTAAACCAGCTCTGGTCTCGCCAAGTACTCTTTCTGGATTTAAAACTGTGTGGGAGTCCAGTGCTTTAAACTCCCATGCACTTACTGACCAATGAAAGTACTTGTTCTCTTCTTTATTTGGTAACCACAGGAGACTTTGACTGATATCTGCTATAATTACACTTGATTCTGAGGAAGACGTGAGTCAACAGTCAAATGAAGGGAAGTATTTCAGCTGTAAAACGCACATGTGACCAATCCACCGTCATCACAGAGCAATTTTCAGTTCTGTTGAATGGATTCATGTCTTATGAGTGTACGTCCTCTGGTTTAAAAGGAGACCACTCTCTTAAAGGAATAGTTCACCCCAAAATGGAAATGAAGTCACTGAGGCCTTGTGTTATTCCAAACCTGTTTGACTTTATATTTTTTTTAATGGAACACAAAAGTTGTGCACAGGGGATGCCAAGCTTCAAAAAGGTTAAAAAAAAAAAAACATCATAAAAGTAGTCCGTATGACTTGTGTGCAATATTTCAAGTCTTCTGAAGTCCAATAATTTTGTTGATTTCTTCATTGACCTGCGGAAGCTCTCAAATGTCATTTGCGCTTCTGCGTCTTCAAACATGGCGTGTCACTAACGATTACGAGACACGTACGAACCAATAGTGATTTGAGAGCTTTGGCAAATGCGAAACTTCTTTCGTGTTCCACAGAAAAAGTAATGGTTTTGGTTCATGAGGGCCCTTTTAACCACTTTTGTTCTTTTAAACATCATCAGTGATGTCATGGCAAAGTCTTAAAACTGTGTCCTATCGCACTTGGCTTCATCTTGTATTTGCATGATTGAAGTGTTGGAGAGGCCTGGCACAGCCCTTTCTTTTTCTCTGGGCTGTTTTCTCTTTTATTTGGCAGCTGTTGAAAGCTGAGCAGAAGGCCACTCAGCCATTTAGTCTATTGTGTGTAACACACGGTTGATTTCAGTACTTCACTCAGAGTATGTGCAGCATATGATTGTGGGCGAGCGCACCTGGACTCACTCTGACCAGTACAGCAGGTGCCTGACTGAGGACAGCTGCTCTGCCCGACTCATCTAGCCTTCTGCTGTTTGTTTGGCTCCTTAGATGGTTACAAACAGCAGTAACGCCCCTGTGTGCCTCTGTCCGCTGCTTGTGAAACCATCATATCTACATGTAACCCTTAAAATGTCGGTTGGCTTGTGAAAGCTGCAAAAGACATCATAGGAAGCCATTTACTGTTAAACTTTCCAGTATGGGCAGCTTGATCTCATGAAAGTTATGTGACTGGCAACATCTTTGCAAAATGATGTTACGTGGAACTTTATCGAGTTTTAAATGGCCAAAACTCTCCCTACCATAAACCTAAACCTAACAGAGTCCTAACAAAGCAGCAACGTGATTTTGTGGTGCCTCTTTGCTTTCGGATCACATGTTGACTCTCATGCTCTTCAGGACTCATACTCCAGTCCTTTGCATCGCAAGTGCAATGCTATACTAGTTGAGCTACTGCCAGTTTGATCACACTTGAAAATGTCATCGAAAATGTCGTTTATGGAATGCAAACGTTAAAATCTATAACCTGACAAAAGTGTTTTGATATCGTAAGATAGCATGCCATGCTCGGGAGATGCAAAATTGTAGTTTGATGTTAGCATGTTGCTAAGCTAACATGTATGTGTTAACCACTAGGCCAGAATTTTGATCATTTAATTTGAAATTGTTAAATGGGGTTATGTAATTCTCATTTGCTCAAAGTGAGAAAGTAGGCTGTGCATTGTGTAATATTCTCCTCCTTGTTGAGGTTTTTAGCTACTTGATGATTAATGAGGTCTGAAATACTGCTGTGTTTGTCTTGAGCTGCATCATATGTTCGTGTAGGAAGTTCATGTAAAATGTGAAACTCAAACTGATCTGTTTTGTCTATTGTAGGAGGGCTTCTGCAGGTTTTTCCAAAACGCAAGACTGCTGAACCAAGAGTCGTCAATGAAGACCGCACTGTTCGCAGCGGCAGGAGTGGGTTTAGCTGGCCTAACCTTTCTCTTAGTACGCTAACATTTTAGTTGCTCTTCTCTTTCAAACACACACATACACACACACACGCACACATCTGCCATTTTGTTTTCTATCCATTTCTGTCATTTGGCGACGTAAAAACAGCTCTTAAAGAGAAACCGATCTTCAAGTTCTCAGACAAAGGTTTTTTTGCACATTTTTCATAATCCACACCAGTAAAGGTAGGGACTGGTCATTCATACATGTTGATTTGTAGATTCTTAACATGGCCTTCAGGAAATAAGATTGAACTTCTAATTCTTTGCATATCTAATATGGTGCTTTTGATTTTGTAATTGCTTTTGTCACTTGTTCCTGTGTAAATCTTGTTAGCTTAAAGAATGAAACCAGTTTGTAATGTTTTCTTCAGTCCGAAAACAATAAGACGCTTCACTGATCGCAGTCACAAACCATTGTAGTGCATTAGTCAAAATGTGCATATGTTTTATAATGACAGAGCGATTCTTGACGGCATAAGTTTAATCAATTTTTGCCTTGACTATTGGTTTACATTCTGTCATTTACACCTTTGCAATGTCTCTCAGTTTTGTCCTGGAAGTCATTTGTTTTCAAGGTGCTAGCTTGTTCAACTCCAAGCATCTGTGATATTTTGCCCACTTGTAAGTGACCAGTTTACATTGTAAATTTATTTATTTACCTCTTTCAGAACAAATGATTACTATTTAGGCAATTCCCAACAATTGACAAAACATTATATTTTTGCATTGTTTATTTATTAACTTCTTTCTTAATAAAATAATTTTACTGTGAAGAAAATGTTTTATATCAGATCTCATGTATTTTTGTTAGAAATTCTTTGGCCTGAAACCAACTCTACACAAGTACATGAATGCAAATGTTTTGCAAGCTTTTTCAGGGCACTTGCACTAGAGTTTGCAAATCCATTTATTTCAATGGAGATGGTTCAAGAAAAATGTAACGATTAGGAGACTTGAAGGTACATACAGATGATTTCTCATGTAATTTTTCCCCGTAAATGAACTAAATGCCATTATTGAGCCTACATCTGTGTTCAAAACTGCTTTCTTGCCTTACTCTGGGTCTTTACGGTTGGCTTACAATAATGATTTTGCATTCAGAGCTGTTGAGTTTGATTTTAAAGGGAAGTTTCAGGCCTCTGTCATTCATCCTTTTGTGTTCCTGTCATATCCGTAAACAAAGAAAAGGTCCGGTAGCAAATATTTCATATATATATACATACACACACACGGATGAGGCAAAACATTATGTGAATAACGTTGATCATCCCCTAACAAGGCCACATGTCAAGGTCTGGGTAGATTAGATGGTAAGCAAACAATCAGTTCTCGTAGTCAACGTGTAGAATGCAGGAGTAAAAACCTGAGTGACTTTGGCAAGGGCCAAATTGTTATGGCCAGACGACTGGGTCAGAGCATCTCTGAAACGGCAAGGCTTATGGGGTGCTCCCGGTCAGCAGTGGTGAGTACTTACCGACAGTGGTTCAAGGAGGGACAAACCGGCGACATGGTGTTGGGTGCCTACGGCTCATCGATGCGTAAGGGCAAAAAAGGACGTCAATTGGACACGTGACACCTACCTAAACATCGTTGCAGACCACATACACCCCTTCATGGCAGAATAATGTGCCCTGCCACACTGCACACATTGTTTGGGAATGGTTTCAGGAGCATGATGAAGAGCTCAAGGTGTTGTCCTGCCCTCCAAATTCCCAAGATCTCAATCCGATTGAGCATCTGTGGGATGTGCTGGACCAACAAGTCTGATCCACAGCGGCACCACCTCACAACTTCCAGGACTTTTAAGGATCTGCTGCTAATGTCTTGGTGCCAGTTACCACAGGACACCAGGGGTCCTGTAGAGTCCATGCCTCAGCGAGTCAGTGCTATTTTGGTGGCACACGGAGGACCAACAGCATATTAGGCAAGTGGTCATAATGTTTTGGCTCATCAGTGTTTGTTGTGTTGGACGTTCTTCCTATCAGTCACTCTTGGTGTAGCTGGTCTGATCCAACCATGAGCAAACCTCTCAAACTATCAGATTTATCCTCGCAAAAGTGCAGTGCCAAAGCACAATCGATGTAAAATAAAAATTAAAAAAAAAAAAAAAAACTTTCAAGTTCCTATTTCAGCCGCAGATGTTGATCGGTAGCCCAGAGTTCTGTAGCGTCGGCTACCTTTAAGAACTGGAATGCTCATCAATCACAAAGGTAAACAAATTCTATCAGCCCTTACGTGTTAATTTATTAAATATTTTGGCTATTTTGATACAGAGTTTTAATAAGATTACAGTATTCTCGTCTCCATTTTAAATCCATTCTGTAGAATTCCATAGATTTTCCCCAAAATTAGCATGGGAAATGTGAGAGAAGTCTTCATATTCCTTCTAAGCCTGGTTATGAAGGGTTATAGATCTTTCTCTTTAGGTCAGGAACATTGAGAACACTTAAATCGTGTGTGTGAAAGACTACCTGCTACAAGTGCAAAAAACTGACCGCATATCATACAATGCAAGTGTTGCATGGTCAAGATTACATTCCTCAGAGCAAAGACAATGTTTTCATTTTTCTCCCTGGTTTCTCGAATCCGAGAACAACTGACTCAGCAGAGCATTCAGCATATTCTGTTTACCAAATGATGATGTTACAGAACATTAAATACAGAAACGATGTCATCTGTTAGTAATATCAGAATTTCTTTACTTAAAAAATGCATTATGAATGACTATCCATCCATCTGTGTCTATATTTACACATCTTAACATTAACTCACTATGACACTTTGCATTGATGGACTGAATTTGTCAGTGCTTTGCATGCTTTCTTCCTCTTGGGCCTTATCCCTGTCTCATTCACAAATCTGATGTGGGAACTAGAACAAGGATCTGTTTTCTCCATTCACAGCTTGCTGTTTGTCTCAATTGGTTCACATCTACATTTGCTTCAACCAAACTACTGTAAAGATTTTCAGTCGACAGAAAGGCTACGGTAACTCGGAACACCACTCTGCACAATTGTAGTGAGCAGAATAGCATCTCGGAATGCATACCACGTTGAAACTTGAGGTGTTTGGTCTACAACTGTAGAAGACCACGTCGGGAACTTTATTAGGACCAAAGTGTTCCCAATAAAGTGCTCAGTGAGTGTAGATAAGAGAATGATGCAATTCAAACTTTTATATTATCATATGGGTGCGAAAACAAATACATCAGTCATGCACTGTCTATATGCGAACAAACATTGTGGCAAACGTTTCTTTGAATATTGTAGAATATATAGTACATGGCTGAAATAATGTGAGCATTGCCTTCTAATTAACAGGTTTGGCTGTTTTAGATTTACTTGCAGGTGCATAAAATCAAGTATACAGCCATGAAATCTGAAACATTTACAGTAGAATGGGGTGAATCTTTTCTGTTCCGGCACAATGTGCCCTGTGTACAAAGGTCCACAAAGAAATGCTTTAATGAGTCTGATGTGAAAGAACTTGATTGGCCTGCACAAAACCCAGACCTGAACCCCACTGACATTTGGGCACCTCACTGATGCTCTTGTGTCTTAATGAGAGCAAATCTCTACAGCCATGCTCCAACATCTAGTAAAAAGCTAGAATGTTCCTAGAAGAGGGAAGCTGTTATAACAGCAAATGGAGGACCAACGTCCAGTAATGCCAATGGTTTTGAAACTGAATGTTTAATGAGCATAAATGTGTTTTGCACAGAACTCAGTTTTCAGTCTGCAGAACTCTCCCTCATCATAACATTCATCTTTGGGTGTTTCTTCAACTTCAGGCACTTTTCATATCCTAGGGGTTGGTTTTATTAAAACTAACATATTAAACTTTTTTTTTTTCACAATAAAACTGAATTGGAAACTCTTTTTAGCAGGCCTTCATATTTTTATATTTGGTACTTTTCAAATGCCTTTCATGTATAGATTTTAGCCTTGTCCCAGACTCTGACTTTCATGATTATTTATTGTGTGAAAATGATTTCTATAATTTTTTTTTTTTTTTAATTATGACTTCCCCACAGGTGTGGCATCATTTCCACCACATAACCAAGTCAACAAAAGTGTCAGGGTGAAGAGCATGCTTGACACGGGACAACTGATGTTTAATAAAGGTAAATATCACTGGAGCAGAATATTTTTATTGGCCGTCATTTCCAATCGAGATGTAATTTTTTCAAATTACACAAAGTGTGACAATAGCTATTGTTTAATTGTGTGTATTTGGGATACATAAAAGGTTAGCTATGAAATTAGCCTTAACAAGACAAAGGAGTCGGCCATTTTATTCCAAAACCGTTAAAAATGTCTTTTCTATCAGCGTCATTTCCACCACAGAAATCTACTAAACACAATACAGAATTTGGTATTTACTGGAAATGACACAGGAAGTCGCCATGTTACTTCCAAATGTACCAGAACTGTATGCTCCATCATGCCGAATTACTGAGAAGCACAATCTCCAGTCAAACAGTTTTGCATCAGTTCAGATGTGCTTACCTTTTCCTGTGGTGCAACCAGAAGTGCGTTGCATCAGCAGTATGGGAGACTCCAGCTGTGTCTCAAATTCCGCACTGCACACTATGCACTTTCAATATACACTATGCACTCAGGTGTAGTACTGTCCCAAATGGAACAGTTTTTTACTACACAGAAGCACTCGCTGTTTTTCAGGTGACGGAAGTGAGGTTTTAAAAGCAGGGGATGCGTTGCCGCTAGCTTTAGCGTGTTAGCTAAACTCAGTTCAACACTAGAATCTAAAATAATGCACATACTATATTCACCCAGTGTGGGGTGAAAGTAAATAATTAAACTCATCATTCAACTGTCTTCACAGAAGTTTCGCTATTTGCTACATTCGCTATTCCCATAACTCTGCCCCTTCCACTACGTGGGGCAAGCAGCGAGCCATGAAGTTTTGGACTGAGTCCATGAAGTGTCCAACATTCCACGCATTTTTATTTTCTGTCTCTTTTCCGGTTGAAGTAGTGCATCATCCAGGTACACAGTACATTTCTTTTTGTTGCATTTTCAGTTTAAACACACTACTTGCCCTACTTTCACTACAAAATGGCATAGAATAGTGCAGAAGTGTGCGAACTGGGACACACCTGCGGGTTCACATCCCTCATTAAAACCAGGAAGTAATAGTTCATAGTTCACATGTGATGACCACGAATCGAGGTTCTGTTTTACCTCTAACATTATATTTTTACTTCACTGACTGTCAGGGGTGGGGTTACGATTTCCGAGGCCCCAAGCAACCGTCTAGCCTTTCTGCATAAAACTGAGGGAAATTACATAAAAGTGATTTTATATAATAATTTTAACATCATTTCTACCAGCCATTATAGCCAAGTACATTCAAAATATTTAATTAAATAAAAATCTAGATAAAGATAATGAATGCATGTTTTCCACAGTTTTCCACTAAATGAACACAAAGAAGAGTGGTATTCATTTATAATTTAATATATATAATTTATTTGCACCAATACAGTAATAAGCAATATTTACCTACATCTATTTTTTAGAGAACATTTTTTGTAAATGAATAGAGTGTGCAAAAACTACAACTTCACTAACTTATATTTTGGAATCCAGATGAATATTATTTATTATTGTTCAATCAAGCTTACTATTATAATATTACACTAAATTATTATTATTTTGAGGATTTTTTCTTCATACAGTTGTGATGTATTTCTGTCGTATTTACTTCACCTGGAGCTTTTACTTTGACGAATGTTGATTTGACAGTTCACAATGTTCCTCCTTACAAATCTGGTGTAACGCTGTCACCTCCTACATTTCTGTGATACTGTGTTGCCTTTTTAGATTTGGATGATAACTTTGCGCAAATGGGTGAACCTGCAGCACTTTCACAATGCACATGAACCGCTCCGAGACAGCTGAAAACAGCATCACCATGCATGAACATAAAACAACGCGTCACCTTCACCCCTTTCAGAACGGGGCCCCCCAGACATCTGGAGCGTGGTTTGTGTAGTGGTTAACACCTCTACTGCTGACGGTAGTGTTTTTAAAATATGCATTCCTCTAAACTGTATTACACCCTTTACAACTTAAAACAACTCACTTTGCATCTCGCATTTGGCACCCCTCAGTGGGCATTTCAACTGGAAAATGGAGCTCACATGTGCCCTTACATTCAGCAGTACTTCCCGATGTGACCACTGGGGGCAGTGCTTTGAATTTCGGTAAGCAGAATGTAGAATGTAGCTCAAGAAAAGTCAACCTTTAGTTTCTGAATTCACTGTGAGATCATTGAATTTTCATGACGATCCGAAAAATGAACGAATCTCCTGTGGTGCATGTTGGTACATGCACTGTTGGATATTAGAAGACAAATGTTTTAATGAGACCTTCTTTACTTTCTAGAAATCCACAGTGCTAAAAGTGCCCTAAATTTAAGAAACATCCCTTTATTCAGTTGTGTTTCTTTTTTTTAATCTGTTCTTATCATGGCTGCTTATCGTAACATGAGCTTACTCTTTGAAGTCTGTCTCTGCCTTAAATTTTTTTAACAAAGCACAATGATGCTCCAGATATCTGCATCAAAGTTCCCATGGTATTGTGTGATGTCTTTGATTGTATTGTATGTAACTGGTTTTGTTAAAGCACGTCAGTCCTGAGAGCACACTAGTTTCTGTGTGTGGTATAAAACACAGAGAATGTAGTATGAACTGCTGTTGTTTTCCAGCATTTTTGTTCTATTTTGGTAATCAATCCTACAGTTGCTTCCCCCAGTGGAAAATTGGATTTCTCCAAGGAGGTTGCTTTGTCTCAGATATTTCTCCTTAAACAGAGAAGACAGTTTGTGACATTGTTGAGATCTCTTATGAAACTATAGAAGAGATATATGTAAGATTACTGGGGTCTTTTTAATAATAAAAACATCCAAGAAGCAAGAGACTTTTGCATTTGCTGTATTTGCATTTAATATACAAGCTATCTAGGAGAAACAGTCCTTTGTGACTTTTCTTTAAATTCGATTTATGAACCGAGACAGAAGGGAATCAGTGAATAAAAGCTTAATTTTCAGTCTGTTCCTCACACAAAGCTATTGAATGACTTCAGAAGACTTGGACTATAGTGCACGGGTCATATGGACCACTTTTTTGCTGCTTGTTTTGTCAATTTTGGAGCTCGACAGCCGCCAGTATACTGTATCTTCTTGTCTATTCCACAGAGGAAATATAATCACGATTTGAAAATACATGAGGATGAGTAAATGATGAAATTAACAAGTTAAGAAATAATTTAGCAAGAAATCATGCAAAGGTGGATGCGATGTATCACACAATGTTTTATGTGACTTGCTCCATCATTTTGAGTCATTTGAGTCACCCAGAAACACATTTTGAGTTTTATGCACTATAGAGCCTTTCCTTTTTACTTAAAGATTATAAAATAAAAATTCTGGGTCAAAGTGACTCACAAAATAGAGCATGCTACATGTAATATTGCTAGCTAACTAGATGGACTAAATGAAAACATAGTTCTTGTTTCAGGCTGCTGACAGTTGCAGAACATCTTTTGAGCTGAATGCAGATGTGTTTTTGGTCGAGCACTGCGCCGGGTGACATGTCGAGGGCCAAAGCGCTTTTCCTGTTACAATTCTTAGAATTTCTACCAATGAAAGTGCTGAGCTGTATCCTGTTCCTGCTCTGCTTCTGACATTTCAAAGATAACTCCTAAATATATGCACTATACTGAAACTAAACAAAGACCAAAGTTTTACCTGTCCTTCCTACTTCCTTCAAAAGTAATATTTAAAGCAGAAATGAAAATATTGTCATCATTTAGTCACCCTCATGCATTCCAAGCCTGTTTTATTTGCTCTCTTCCATGAATCTCAGAAGGAGATGCATAATGTCAAGGCACATACAAGGCAAGTAGATGTTTATTTATACTGACAAACTCCAAAAACTACTAAAAGGTATCATAAAAGTAGTTCATGTGATTTGTGCACTATATTTTAAGTCTTCCAAGCTTTGCGTGTGAAACGGACCAAAATTTTAGTCGTTATTTGATGATAGTCTTGGCCTGTACCTTTGCAATTGTGTTTTTCAAACTTGCCTTGTCAAGACACATCTAAAGGAGCTGTTTTTTAATTTTACACAAGCATGAATGAGATTTTAGAGCTATGGTAGAGGGGAAGATGATCAGTGAATAAATGCTTAAATTTCCTTCTATTCCTCACACAAAGTTTTTTTTTTTATGGCTTTAGAAGGCTTAGAATCATTTGGGCTACTTTTATGGTGCTTTTTTGTCCATTTTGGATCTGGGCAGTATAAATCATCATCCACTTTCTTTTGGACATTCCAACCCGGTTTAATGGCAAGTCGTAATAATAGTACGAGATTGTGAAATCTTAAAGGAATAGTTCACCCAAAAATGAAAATTTGCTGATAATTTACTCACCCTCAGGCCATCCATTCTTCAACAAAATAGAATTTAAGATTTTTAGGATTTAATTTCAGGCCTCCTCCTTTAAACAATAATAATAATAAAAAAACATTACTGCAGTAATTAACCACCCTTTATTTCGGAGCAATGCCGTTGCGTTATCGACTTGTGCTTTTTCTTTAGCAGAAATATAAAGGCTATATGACTGTCAGGAATTCAAGCCACACAAGTTGTAGTTAGTGAAACCAAGTGTGAGAGCATTTACTGAGATTCACAGGATTTACAGGTGAGATCAATGGTAGAGGTGATATCACACAGAAGAGAACTTCACAAACTGAAGAAGAGGTAACAGGCAAAACAGCAGGGTAAGCACTAAACAGATATCGACGAAGATCAAGAGCAAATACAGACAGGTAAATAAACATTACTAGTCCTTTGTGTGAGACTTGACAGTGAAGTGGCGTGAAGGTGAGTTATTTATGCAGGCAGTGATGAGCGAGTGAATTGAGTACAGGTGTGGTGAATTAGAAATCGGGTGATGAGGAGTGGAGCGCTGAGGGAGGTGCAGAGCCAGAGGGAGGTGTGACAATGACAAAGTTATCTCACATACCTGAGTTCACTGGAAAAACAGCACAGGCACAGCCGATGAATTCAGATATCGACCGTTTGTTTCTTTCGATGGTCTGATATCCTCAGGGGTAAAATGTTCACTGCACACCCTCCAAATTTGAGAGAATGTAGGGGCGTACTGATATCCAGGTTCAGCGCGATAAGCCAGGGCTTCAATCGATCATGATCGTGTATAGGCAATCGATGAAAAGTTAATATTTTTTGCGGCGTGCATTTTCTTTGGGGTTTCTGAAGGTTGAAGCATCCAGGATACACACACACCAAATGACCATTTTGAACAATACACTTATACAAACACAAATCTACAGCAAAGACAATTACACTTTTGTACAGCGCTCCTTCTCTTGTAAACGATGACACTCTTCCTGCCTCCTCCACGTGACGCGTGACCTTACCAACGAGTTTACGTCATCTCACTCATGAGCGCGCATCACAGAGATGAACGGAAGTGAACATTTGTAGTTAAAAAATATAAAAGTATTGTTTTGTTTCTAAAAATAATAAATTGTTTGGGTTCAGAAGAATTTTATTTGTCGACTGGAGTCGTGTGGATTATTTTGATGTACCCTAAATATGCATTTTGGACCGTCATAAAATGGAGTACATTCACTTGCATTGTTTAAAGGAGGAGGCCTGAAATGAAATCCTAAAAATCTTACATTCTGTTTTGATGAAGAAAGAAACTCTGATACATCTTGGATGGCCTGAGGGTGAGTAAATTATCAGCACATTTTCATTTTTGGGTGAACTATTCCTTTAAGAAATTGTAGGACTTGGCTTGTACAAAAAACTATGACTTTTACTCCCACAGAAAAAAATAAACCAATGAACAATGTTATTACGATTTTACTTAAGTTTAATCCCTTACCCTAGCCCTAAACTTAACTATGATTTTAATTGGAAAGCCAATGAATTAATAAAACATGGGAATCATATTACAGGTTATGGACATAAAGGAAACATCTGTGAATGATGCATCATTTGTAGTGCATAAGTAAATATGGAGTGACCAAATTTGTTCACAGATGTTACCTTTATTAAAATAGTGTTAGGTAGGACGCTAGATCAGATTTGATGCCTGTATCGTATCAGTTTGAAATTATGTGTATTGATTGGTTGACATATTTTTTGTGTTTCTTGAAGAACTAATATAATGAGATTGGAATGACAAGAGGGTGAGTAAATGATGACAATTTTCATTTTAAGTAAACTTTTCTTTTATGTTGTTTGTTAAGAGTGTTAAAGCAGCATGTTGCAGCAAGTATATGTGGCTGTCCTCTATTTAAAGGGTGTTTAATTATAGGACCTCAGGAAAGGACTAGACAAACTGAAAATGAGCTGGAACAATTTGAATCTGGACTTTCCCTTCTGTAATCTGGGAGCGTTAGACTTTATCACCCAGATGGGCTGGTGGTCTTCTCAGCTAGATTTTTGGAAGTCTGGGCAGATTCTTATCCTGACCGACATTCCTGTTGAATTTCTGTAAGAGAAACAATCTTAAAGGGATAGTTCACCCAAAAATGAAAATTCTCTCACCATTCTCTCACCCTCATGCCATCCCAGATGTGTATGACTTTTTTCTTCCACTGAACACAAATGAAGATTTTTAGAAGAATATTTCAGCTCTGTAGGTCCATACAATACAAGTCAACAGGTTCCAAAACTCTGAAGCTCAAAAAAGCACATAAAGGTAGCTTAAAAGTAATCAAAATGACTCCAGTGGTTAAATCTATTTCTACAGAAGCTACATGATAGGTGTGGGTGAGAAACAGATCAATATTTAAGTCCTTTTTTACTATAAAATCTTCTCCATGCCCAGTAGGTGGCAATACGCATGAAGAGTGTGAATCGGCAAAAACAAAAGAAGAACTCTTAGGAATTCTGTTGTCACCTCCACCGTTCATCCACACAGCTGTTTAATGTAGCCTTTCCCCTGCACAGCAATTTTTCCAGTGTTCCTTTTAAATAATAAACAGTATTAATAGTGTTAATTTGTACATTGTACCTGTCTAGGACACTCTGTCCATTTCGTTTGAGGTGCTTCACACTACAGTGTCATGTTGCCTTTTCCTGGCCTCTACTGAACACTGTGTCAATTACATGATATCTGCAGCCCGCCGAGAATCAGCAGCCGTACCGCCCACCGACAGAGCGAGGAAACGGCCTCCCATCATCACCCGAGCCTCGAGGAACCGAGTCGGAGTCAAACGACGGATGAACACACATTCTACCTGCGTACTCATTCGATTCAAGTAAGAGGTTTACGTCTGGGCAGAGATAGAATATTATAGTGTGTTATTCTTGTGTATCAAGGTTATTGCTTGTACAGTTTACAGACCGCCGAGTCCGCTCATTGCTGCTAATAATACTTAAGGTATTGCTGTAACGTACTGTTATCACGAATGAGATATTTTGCACGTTGGACTGTTGTGTATTTCCGCCATCGCGGGTGAGACAGGCACACTGAGTTTATCCATTAAAGAACCAAAGACTGCGGGATGGTTTACGAGCCGTTCACCTCGTCTCTGAGTGATAAACTAATAGCTGCTTTCTCTCCCACGATCGCGAATCCGGCTTTGGTGCCGCCACTTTATTCTCTCTTTCTCGTACTAACCACACACACACGCAACCCCTTACAAACATTCCCGCACACACATTTGGTTAGTAGATAACTTGGTGATAAAGCTCAGCTTTGTCCCTAAGTTATCGGACAAGCGGAGACATGCGGTAAAACGGGCAGACGCCATTCACCGGCTTCTCTCCGCCCACATTCGCGGCCATATTCTCTGGCCAGAAATCTCACGTGTTGTACTCTCCACGAGAGTCACATCTGCCATTTTGTGCACGTCACTCCTTACACACACACACACCCATTCACACAAACACACACACACACACACACACACACAAACGCACACATACCTTCCTCTCATGTGTTATAAGCTTATTTTGGTTACCATATCTAATCATGTCACTGTTTAGTTTGTAGTTGTAAATCAGAAGTTTATTGACTGCATTGTATTGATTATTAATTGATATTACTGCATAAATAAACTTTGTTATATTTCAAAGAGAAGTGTTTTGGCTTGTTTTGCATACACCTGTGTCAAAGGCTGGCAGGGGATGTCAGTGCTCAGATTCAAGCCTTCATTGTTTCTTTTTTGAAGGTCGATGTTCTCCAGATGTCGATTTTCCTAAGAAAACAAAACAAAAATTGAGACTGTTATACTGTCTGGTTATTAGTCCCTGATTCCAGGGTGGTGCCCCGGCAATATTAATCCTTATTAATATTCTATAGATTTTTGATAATTGATAATTATCTTTGATGATTGTTGAATTTGAAGGATCAATAAGCTAGTGTTAATTCTAATCAATTTTTCATTGATTTTAATAATTAATTATTATCTTTGATAATAATTAATAGTCTGTTGAATTTGATAATTGATGGTTATCTTTGAAGATTGTTGATTTAAAGGATTAAAAATCTAACATTGATTCTCATCAATGTTCTGTTGATTTTAATAATTAATAATTATCTTTAATTATTGATTATTGCTAATAACCAAACCCACACCTGAACATAGCGCACAACATTAATGGTGCCCCGTGTGAGGCTTTAATGAGTTATATTCTATTATTTTATTTAAATATTAATTAATAATTAATAAGAAATAATTATTACTTATTTCTGATAGTAACACTGATCTAAACAACCAGTAGCACCTACACCTGACAGTCTGAGGAAACTGAGCACCTTTTTTGTTTCTTTTTGTGCTGGTTGTTTATTCCACCTATTGGCTAGAGTTTGTTTTGTAGATTATCTTCTGTTGTGTAATTCTGTCTCACAAACTTTGTATAGAAACACTGGACTTGAGCAACCCAATGGCAAAATTGTTGCGGGGGCTCTCGTAGGCCTACATGGACTGTTTGAGTTTAGAGGGATGGACGCCAGTTGGCGCTGTCGTGCGCGGGGTTAATTCACACGTTTTTCTTCTTTCTGTTTGTTTGGTTCGGGGGGAAGTTTGGGGTTGATTGTTGCACTAATGTTGGAATGTGGTCTTTACAATTCTATTTTTGACACACAATCTATTTTTTCTAATATGTCAAAATGTCAAATGTTAGTATGAGTGGATTGTCTCTCTCCACGTGGAATGTGAATGGGTTGGGGCAGCCCATAAAAAGAAGGTTATTTCTCTTCTTAAACGTAAGAAATATGATATAGTGTTTCTTCAAGAAATGCATCTTTCCCTGCAGGAATCTGAAACATTTGGGAAGATATGGGGTGGACATGTTTCTTTAGTGCTGGCTCAAGTAAGAGCAGGGTAGTCACTACACTAATAAGTAAGCATCTACAATTCAAATGTCTCAAACAGATTAAAGATAAATTAGGAAGAGTCATTATTGTTTTAGCAGAAATTCAGGGGTAAAGTCTTATTTTGGCTAATATTTACGCACATAAAATTGATGATCAGGGCTTTTTTATAGATTTTGAAGGAATGTTGCAAGCCTCTGGCACCCCACATGATTTAATATTGGGTGGAGACTTTTATCTTTTGATGGACTCAGTCATTGATCATAGTGAAGCAAAAGTGTGTAAACCCCCTAGAGCAACATTGACGCTTCACAGGATGTGAAAAAATCTTGGTCTTACAGATATTTGGAGACTTTTGAACCCATCTGGTAGGGACTATAAATGTTTTGCATTGGTCCATAAGATTTATTCTAGATTTTTATATATATAAGTCCCTCATTTCATTGGAAACATTTTAGTCTCAGATCAAGCCCTGGTGAGTTTAGAGGTGTTGCCACATATGGAGAAAAGGAAATCATGTAGTTGGTGCTTTAATGTATCCCTTTTGCAAAATCCTGAATTCCAACAAATGTTAAAGGCTGAAATCAATGTTTATATGGAGACCAACTGGTCCTCAGTATCCTCTGTGGGCGTGGCTTGAGAGGCACTTAAAGCGGTTCTTAGGAGCTGGAGCATACAGTATGCCTCATTCACCAAAAAATCCAAAGCACAAGAACTCGTGGAGTTGGAAGGGAATATTAAAAGTGCCGAGGCAGAGCTGAAGTGCTGAATGTTGTCTGATGGCCTCAGAGAATTGACCCGATTGAAATACAGATATAATACTATTTTGTCACAGAAGGTGGAGTTTTGGCTATTCAGGGCAAGACAGTCATACTTTGAGTCAGGGGACAAAGCAGGAAAAATTGTGGCTAGATAAAACAGAGAGAGTCTTTTTCTACCATTCCCTCTGTGAAATCTGCAGGTGGTGAAATATTTACCTCTGCCACTGATATTAATAATGCTTTTAAAGAATTCTGTCTTGATCCCTATAGTTCCACATCTCTGTCTACTGATGAAGATATTAGAAACTTTATGGAACCATTAGAACTCCCTAAACTGACAAATGAGCAAAACAATTCTCTTGATTCTGAGATAACCTTGGAGGAATATGGCGAGGTAATTAAGACCTTGCCTACAGGCAAGGCTCCGGGCCAGATGGATTTGCTGCTGAGTTTTTTAGATCTTATGCTACAGAACTGGCTCCACTTTTGCTAGAGGTTTATATGGAATCATTAAAGAATGGAATGCTTCGCCAACCATGACACAAGCCCGGATCAATCTGATTCTGATTACATTAGGCGTTTCATATTATATGGTCAGTGGTGAATGATCAGACTCCGGTCGCTGCTATCTCACTTGATGCAGAAAAGGCATTTGATATGGTAGAATGGGATTATCTATTTAAGATTTTGGAAATGTACAGGTTTGGGAATACGTTTATTGGATGGATTAAGTTACTTTATAGACACCCAGTAGCGGCGGTACAAACAAATGGATTAATTTCAGATTATCTTACTCTGGATAGGGGCACCCGGCAGGGTTGCCGTCTTTCCCCATTATTGTTCTGTATTGCTCTGGAACCATTATCAGCCACGATATGAAAGGGGGATGATTTTCCAGGGGTGATGGCTGGAGGTGTGGCGCATAAGCTTTTGCTTTACACAGATTATATTTTATACAGAGTTAATTGGTGTAAATCCGAAGCTTTGGCTTTGACAGCGTACTGCCCGGTAACAGCTTTTCAGCTGAGCGCCTTTCAGTGGACCAAACAGGACATTAAGTATTTGGGCATTTTATTATTTATTATATATTAGCAAATTTGTCTGATTTAGTTAGAGTTCATTTTGACCCTTTAATAAAAAAATTTCGAGTGATGTGGGCAGGTGGGCTTCATTACATTTATCTATGATTGGGAAGGTTAATGTTATTAGAATGAATTGTATTTCAAAATTCAGCTACCTGCTACAGTCTCTCCCTATAGATGTCCCCCTCTCTTATTTCAAGCAATTTGATAGCATAGCAAAGTCCTTCATGTGGAATGGTAAACGTCCCAGATTACATTTCATTAAGCTGCATAGGTCGATTGACAAAGGTGGGCTGTGCCTACCCAAGATTTTGTTTTATTATTATGCATTCAGTCTCAGACATTTGGCTCATTGGTTGCTTCCACCTGAGAGAGCCTCTCCCTGGTTTTGTATTGAACAGGAAGTTCTTGCCCCTATTTCACCATTGCAAAGCCTTTCTATCAACTAACCGGAGAAGTTAATTACACCCCGTTATCTCGCATTTGCACTCGGTATGGACAAAAGTGTCCAGAGTGTTTAATTCAGACATTTATTTAAATGTTGCTTCAAGCATATGGCTGAACCCAAAATTATGTATTAATAAGTCCCCTTTCTGCTGGTCAGAGTGGATTTTGAGGGGGTTACTACCCTCGTTGACCTATATGAGAGAGTGTTGAGATCCTTTGAAAATTTGGTTCAACATTGTGGGATTCCCAGATCTCAGTTTTTTAGGTATTTACAGCTGTGCCACCTGCTCTATACTATTTTTCTGAGTAGCATACACCCCCCTAAAGCAGCAGATACTCTGGGAGCGGTGATTACTGCTTTTGGAAAAGGTCAAGAGGCATCAGTGTATTACTCCCTGCTAATTCAGAGTCTGGGGGATGGAGCTTTAACTTCTATCTTGAGATTATGGGAGAAAGATTTAAACTTGGTATTGGAAGAGGGAGTGTGGGCTTGGATTCTAAGAAACGTCAAGTCTGCATCTAGAGATGCAAGAGTGTGCCTTATGCAATTCAAGATTTTACATTGATTCTGTTGGACCCCATTTGGATTGTATAGGCTTGGTCTTAAAGACACACCCACCTGCTGGCGATGCCAGTCAGAAGATCGAGACACAACCCATGTCTTTTGGTGGTGTGTTAAGATCCAAGAATTTTGGTTGAAGGTTCAGAGTTTTGTGTGTGACGTATTGGGCACTTGGGTTTCATTTTGCTGCAGACTCTGGCGTTTTTGGAGGGCTCTCTGGGAGGGGCAGTGGAGAGAGAGGTGTAGTTGTTAATATGTGATTATTATTATTTTTTGTTTGTTTTGTTTATTTTTTTTTATTTTTGTGTGTCTATAATCATGTGTGATCACTGGGATGTTGTTGAGGGCCAGGGTGGGGTTGGAGATTGGGATGGGGAGGGGTAATAGTGGGGGTTAAATATTGATTCTGTGTATATATGTTTTGTTTTTCTTTGTTTAATATATGAATCAATAAAAAAAGTTAATCACAAAAAACCACTAATTTGGTGGTAGCATATTGCTATATGCTTTTGCCGCAATTCTATGATTGGTGATCTTTCTCTTTAGCATCACGGGTAGTGTAGTTCTTTGCCAGGAATTCCGCTATTAAACATGTTTTTTTTTTTAAAAGTGACCACTGACTTTGACAAACGCATATAGCATCAATAGCCACGTTTCCACTATCGGGCCAAATGAGGGCATGCTAGTGTGTGCCAGGGCCAGTTGCGTTCCCTCTGTCACTTCCTGGGCTTTATCGTGTCTTCTCTGGACTTTCTCAGGCCAATGGCCTTTGGCCCGCCGATTATCCTTGGGCCAAACAAGGTCAACCGGGGATTGAGGTGGGTTCAATGTCAAAGACGGAGTTTCACTGAACTTCCCAGGTTGTGTATCCAGTGCACAACTGTACAGGTTTGTGAAAAAACAAATATGCAGGCACAGTACAAATCCGTTAAAAATGCCCAATGGACAAAGCGGTGCCCAAAGAAATGACTTTCCATGGTTTGGGGAACTTTCATAGATAGTGTGCTGGGACATCGTCCCGCTGTTAGTGGAGAGACCACTCAGGATACCATGGCAGTTACAGTCTGTGAGTTGTCAACGCCAACTTATCTTGCTGTTTACATTCGATATAAACTCAATATTCTAGATAACTAGATAACATGATACGTCAGCTTAAGCTTCCCTCTTGCTTGTGAAATGGGAGGGGTGTGTGATGTTGGCACCACAGCGGCATATTTAGGGCGGGTTCTTGGGCAACGCTGCGAAGTAATTGGCCCGATGGTGGGAACGCAGACCAATTTTGGTCTTGTGGCTCGAGGTCTGAGGCTACTGGCCCCGGCTGGCCTGTTGACAGCCCTTGCTCGTACTGCCCTGATAGAGGAAAAGCATCTAATGAACATCTTTGGAGCTCATGTTAGGTCTGTCTTTAAATGTATAAGTTAAAAATCAATTCCCCTATAGAAGAAATAAGTGGGATTTTACTTCTGGAACCTGACTGTTGCACTCCATTGCTTCAGTCATAAAGTAATGTACTGAGCTCCTTGAGATCCCAATATGGGATGATTTTAGAGCAGAGCCCTTGTGTGTTTTTCGTTTTTTCATAAAACGAAGTGTTTAATCTGGGGATGGTTAAAGCTTAAACATTCACTGACCCCATTTACATTATTAAAAACAACAGATGCTACTTTTTCAGGGCTGTGGGGGTGCTGAACTTCTAGTGCTTTGGTGGGTCAAGTCATAGAGGACACTGAGGTTATTAGTGGTGTTTGCTATGGCAAACTCCTCATACTTGGGGTTAGAGATTTAAATAAACCTTTAACACTAAATATCAAACTAGTGCTAAGAACAAGAATGAAACCTCAATTTATGCAGCCTGTTGAGAGATATGCTATTACTTTACTAAGTGATCAAATTTACGATTTTCACCTGGTGGGCAAAACAGATTCAAATTCACTTGAATTTACATTGAAGGAGGGTCATGAGTCATATCTATGGACCAGAATGTTATAGAGACTTGAGGGTGGGATCTTTGACTTGGGCCAGAAAGCAACAAACCCAGAACACACTAGCAGTAAGAACCACTCATATTTTCTAGATTTTCTAGGATGTAGTTTCTTCACCCCATATTTAATCGATACTTCAAGATGCTTAATCATTTTGCCAAGTAAATATGGGATATTTTTGCCATTCCTGTTGATAATTTTGCCTCTTAAATAAGGGACAATAGGCATTCAGCATGCAAATACGGATTTGAGCATATTGCTGCATCAATGTGAAAGTTTTTGCCATCTCTATCATTTTGTTGCTTAAAAACGAAAATGTAAGTGTTCCGCACTCAAATACAGGACTCTTCAGCATTTTTCCACTTCAGTATGGAAAGTTTTTTCCATCTTCATTGATCATTTTGCCGCTTAAATATGGGATGCGAATATGGAACATTTGAGCATTTTTCCTCTTCAAATTGGGTAGTTTTTTGCTGCTTAAATATGGGACATTAGGTGTCCTGTGTTCGAATACATTACTCTTGAGCATTTTGCCATTTCAATATGGGATGTTTTTGCCATCTCTTTCTTTCATTTTGCCACTTAATTATGGGACAAGAGCCATTCTGTGCACAAATACTGGACGCTTGGGCATTTTGCCACTTCAGAATGGAAAGTTTTGCCATCTCCCTCTTTCATTTTGCCATTTAAATACAGGACAATAGCCATTCTGTACAGAAATACAGGAAGCTTGAGCATTTTGCCACTTCAGTATGGAATGTTTTTGCCATCTCCCTCTTTCATTTTGCCACTTAAATATGTGACAATAGCCATTGTTTACACAAAAACAGGACGCTTGAGCATTTTGCCACTTCAGTATGGGATGTTTTTGCCATCTCTTTCTTTCATTTTGCCGCTTAAATATGGGATAAGAGCCATTCTTTACACGAATACGGGAAGCTTGAGCTTTTTGTCACTTCAAAATGGGACATTTTTGCCATCTCCCTCTATCATTTTGCCTCTTAAATACGGGACAATAGCCATTCTTAACACGAATATGGGATGCTTGAGCATTTTGCCACTTCAATATGGGACGTTTTTGCCATCTCCCTCTTTCATTTTGCCGCTTAATTACGGGATAATAGCCATTCATTACATGAATACGAGATGCTTGAGCATTTTGCCATTTCAATATGGGATGTTTTTGCCATCTCTTTCTTTCATTTTGCCGCTTAAATACTGGACGAGAGTCATTCTTTACACGAATACGGGACGCTTGAGCATTTTGCCGCTTCAATATGGGACGTTTTTGCCATCTCCCTCTTTCATTTTGCCACTTAAATATGGGACAAAAGCCATTCTTAACACGAATACGAGATGCTTGAGCATTTTGCCACTTCATTATGGGATGTTTTTCCATCTCCCTCTTTCATTTTGCCACTTAAATACAGGACAAGAACCATTCTTTACACGAATACGGGACGCTTGAGCATTTTGCTACTTTAAAATGGGACTTTGTTTCCATCTCTCTCGATCATTTTGCCACTTAAATACATAACAAGTGGCGCTCAGCACATAACTGTGGGAAGCTTCAGCATTTTGCCACTTCAATATGGGACAATAGGCATCCAGTATGCTAATATGGAAGACTTGACCGTTTTGACACTTCAATATGGAATGGTTTTTCCATCTCCCTCGATCATTTTTATGCTTAAATATGGGAAAATATGCCTCCCATATGCTAATTTGGAAGTCTTGAGCATTTTGCCACATCAATATGGGACATTTTTGCTATCTCCCAAAATCATTTTGACACTTAAATATGGGGAATTAGGCATACCACATGCGAATACAGAGCTCTATCCCTCTTCAATAATTTTGCCACTTTAATACGGGACAATAGGCATCCCATACTTGTATGTCATAATACGTTTGGCAGCCAAGGGCAAGACGCATTTATTAATACCATAGAAAACCTTGTAATGAGTCCTGTTGAGTGTCAAACCCAGACGTTTCTAACCCATTGTGTTCATATGAGTGAACTGTTCTGACAACACAGTTCTGAAACAAAGGCACTAAGTGTTGCTAATTGTGCAAGAATCCATAGTGAACAGCACTGACCTCATTTCCTGTGGCAGTTACCATGAATTGAGTATTGTTGCTATTGACATTGTTGGACTCCAACCTTAATTTTACCTCACCACATCACAGTGTGTTCTTGTTTTTGTCTAATTCACTAAAATATACTTCAAAACATCTGGCCGTCATAATATTCAGTCTTGGTTATGAAGTTGTTTGTCTTTGGGATTAGAGAGAGATTATAGAAATTTGGAAATTCCAAGATTTCCGTAAAACCTTCCTTCACAGTGTCGAGAAGTGGTTGGATTTTAAAATCCGGACTATCTGCAATTTTTCCGGTAGTGGAAAAGCAAAAGCATTTTTATAAGAGACGCTGTAGTCAGCTGTCTCAGATGTAACGGGGGTTACTGGGAGGGCATTACCTTAGTTCTGGGAAAGGGAGGGTTTGGAGATCCAGACAAACATTTAACCCTGACATTAAAACAAGCCCTGACAGGACCGTCCTTTATGACATCACTTATGTTCCGCCCTATGAGCTCACTGGGCCAGCTGATTGTGAACAACATCAAGTAACTGTAGAAATTGCCTGACAACATCTGTCACATAAAAATGAGAGTGAGCATCATAGACTTTATTAATGAAACCCCCACAAAATAGACAACATTAGTGAGGAGCAAAATTTAGTCTGAATTTAAAGGAATACTTCACCAAAAATGGAAGTTCTGTCATCATTTACTCTGTAAAACACAAAAGGAGGAATTTTAAAGAATGATAATGATGCTCTTATACCTAAAATGAAAGCATTTAGTGACAAGGGCTGACACTAGCTCCAAAAATGACATATAAACACTATAAAAGTGGTTTATTTGATTTGTGTTTTATATTCCAAGTCTTATGAAGAGACTTTTTAAATCATTATTCACTGTGAATGCTTGTCATAGCTCTCAAATCTCATGTTCAAACTTGGTGTGTCACAATTTATTATGAGACTCATCAGACACCAGTGCCATTTGGCATCATTGACATCAAAAGTCATACAATGCGTCTTGACATAACATATTTGAAGTATACTAATAACATTTTTATTTGAAAACTATGGTGAAGGGGAATATTTTCAGCGAATAATGACTTAAATTTCTGCCTTTTCCCTCACACAAATTTATAGTAATGCTAAAACTTGTAAGCACAGAAGTTGTATGGTGTACTTTTATGATACCTTCATAGTGCTTTTTTTTGTCATTTTTGGAGCTCGAAAACATCTGCCCCAACTGCATAAAAAAGAGAAGCATGGAGATTCTCTGAAACATCCTGATATACTGAACAGAAGAATGTCATATGGGTTTAGAACGCCATGAGGTTGTTTTTGGGTGAATTGTTCTTTTAATTTTAAGGTTTCAAATAAAGTGAAGACTACCAATGCGCATTAGAAACGGTATTGAAACCGCGTGGACATGTTGAGATGTGCCAGCTATTTGCGGTTGCACATTCAGTTATCATTTTTCAGAATGTTCAAAGGCAAACCGGCATGTCCACATCTGTGCTCTCCAGTACCATAACAAGAAAACATGGATCAACATTCTTTTATTTGTTTATTGTTATTCATTACCCATATGCCATAAATCTGGCCAAGAGTGTCTAGTGCAAACAGGGTGTGGATTAAGACATGATGAGATTGCGTCATGTTTGATTAAACGTGAAGACAGTTGTTTTCCTATCTGAGGGTTATTTCCATTTCGCTCTATTGATGTAGAGGCAAGGAGAAAGATGAAAATCATTGGAGGAACATGAGACTGAGAGAGATCTGATCTGTCTGATCCTCACAATACAGTCAGTATGTAGGCAACCACACTTCAGTGCACTCTCTATTCCCTCTCTTTCACTGAATGCCACTGTACTATTTGTGATAAATGCACATCATGTAACACATCAATTGGGGATACAGAAGATGTTTTTTATTGTTTGTTTGTTTTTACATACCTTTTTACATCTCCTGCTGAAATACACTTCAAATTGTATATTACAGAACTACATTTGTCCACCAAATCAAAGTCATGTGGTGTAACCAACATGGATGTAGCAATTTTGTTGTCATGTGACAAAAATCATAAAACAGGGAAGACCTCTTTAGACCCAAAAGTAAAAAAAAATAATAATAAAAAAAAAAAACACAAGCCAATCATTATCTTGTCATATTATTAAATATAATTGTTTACATTAGTAAGAAAAGGTACATTTTGTTCAGGTCATTTAGTGTAACCATGAGAAAACTTCTTGATGTTCTTGACTTAAATATTTGTAAAATTCGTAAAACATCTATTTTTCACCTTGAAACATGTTTGAAAACTTTTTTCAAATTAATGATTAAGTTGCGTACATTCTCATGTATTCAAGGTGCAAGGAAACTATTTTAATACCTTTTACTTGATGGTTACACCACATGACATTAAATCAATTTCTTTACATATATATATATTTCTAATTCTTATCACCTCAGACAACCTTATCTGTCACTGACCCATACCAGAAAATGTTAAAGGGATATCTGACCCAAAAATAAATACGTATTTAAGGCCTTTTTAATATAAATCTCCAATTTCACTTTCACTTTCATATTCCTTTTCTTTTTGACAATTTGCATTCTTTATGTATATCGCCACAGGGAGGAGAATTTAAGGTAAAAACAAAGGACTTAAATATTGATCTGTTTCTCACACACACTCCTATCATATTACTTCAGAAGACATGGATTAAACCACTGGAGTCATATGGATTACTTTTTTCTGCCTTTATGTTCTTTTTGGACCTTCGAAGGTCTGGCCACCATTCACTTACATTGTATGGACCTACAGAGCTGAAATATTCTTCTAAAAAAAAAAAACTTTTGCAGAAGAAAGAAAGTCATACATCTGGAATGGCATGAGTGTGAATAAATGATGAGAGAATTTTCATTTTTGGGTGAATTATACCTTTAATACAGTGGGGTCCAAAAGTCTGAGACCACAGAACATGCTTCTTTTTAATACACATTTTTCAGTACATAAACTGACTTAAATTGTTATGTGGATAATGTATTAAGTCAACATTGAATTTACATAAATGTAAACATTTCTTAGTAGGCCTGTTTGTTAAGCACCCATTGGAGCTGACATGGACTCCACAAGTTTGTGAAAAGCCTGCTGATCATCATGCCCTGCAGCTCTGCTTTCCTCACACTAGAGGGCGCAAAACCTTCATTTATTATAAAACAACTGCATGGATGTGAAGTGTCACCACAGTTTCAGCTCGCTTTCTTTATACAGTGTGATACACATTGCAGTTTGAGGTTGCATCACTGGTGTCTGCTTGCAAGTCACTCTGTTTCATCAGACCACTGTCATGTGATATATGTTTTTTTTTTTTTAAGTCTCTTGTATTGTTAAAGGAATAGGCTCTATCGGGCAAATTAATTTAATGATCTGAATTGTTTAACAGCAATCTTTGAACAACTGTTTTACTGAATAATATGTAATCATATCATTATATCTCATATTTAAGATTTTGTTATATTAAACTCTATCGGTGGGGCAGAGTTCACACGGGGAAGGGCTATATGTCAGTAACTAGAAGTATTTGCGTCAAAAGTCCAATTACACAAATGTGTGTTTTCTCTAGCTGAGATTTTGTATGTTGGTTTCAAATACCTGTTTCAAAATTAGAATGATTTTTAAATCCACACTGGCATTCATGCAAGAGACTACATCATGAACTATACAGTGAAGGTAGATTTTAACCAAGAGGTTGAACTAGTGTTCTCAATTCTCAATTATGTTTTCATAAATGTCACTTGTTTTTGACGTTGTTATGATTTTATATTTTTATATACAAATTGATTCATGAATTGTTCAGTTGCTTGAATCTTTTTTTTTTTTTTTTTTTTTTTTTGTTTCATAATTGTTTTACTGTTAAGATTTAGCTGAAAACCCATTAAGTAGTCATACATGTTAAATACAGATCTGTTGTACAAAAAGGTGTTTATTATGTAGTATTTCATATTTCAAAAAAAGTTAATCCTCTGATGTCAATAAGCAGCAGATTCTCATTCTGACAACTTAGCCTATATAGGGTGTCACTAAAGGTCAAAGTGTTAAATAATCTGTATCCTTTTTCCAGAAAAGTAATGCTATTTTTTTTTTCATTTAATTTTTTTTTTTTTTTTTTTTTTTTTTTTTCAGGCAAAATTTTAGGTATGTGCCTACATGGAAAGTTTTTTTTTTTTAAATAAACTTACCCTGGTAAATATTCACTGGACTAAAGAGTGTAACATACAGCTTCAGACTTCCTTACAAATACGAAGATCATGATCTTCACATGCATCATTTAAAAACTGTAACTTGACTAACAGTGAAAATCACACTTTAAAAAGTCTACCTCTAATAATCAAGACAAAAAAATCTCATGTAAAAGATTACTGTGATAAAAATTGTAATATGGAAAGAAAAGAGTATAGTTCAGGATACATTAAGGATAGGATAGTTTTCAGTGTTAAAATACTTTCTCCTATCCCATCTTAATATGCAGAGACAACTACAGTATAAGAAAGCCAATCGTAGGTTCATTTTCTTAAAAACTGCAAACTGTTGCCATAAACATGGAGGGCACCAGGTTCATTCATGCCTATTTCTTAGGGAACTTTTATTTTGACAGCGTAAAACATGCTAGCCAAGTGGCTGATGAAAACTGAATTCTGATCAAATACATACTATTTTCTCCATGTAAAAATGTACAATAAGTAGTGCTGTCAGTCGATTACAATTGCATTTTAATCACAATTTTATCGTATAATTTTTTTGTAGTTAATCACAATTAATCGCAGATGTTGAAAGTGCTGAAATTTGACACAATATATGCTTCTTTCCTGTCAAAATTCATTTATTTCCATCTTAAGAAATAAAACAATATGTAGCAATATAATGCTTTATTAACATTTTCCAAACACATCCTTCCACAGTATAAAGATAGAAATGCACTAAAATATCACAAAGTAACATTAAACGTTTCCAAAGTCTAAGTGGGAGTTTGACTAACTGAAAGAACTAGTCCCCACATTGGTTGCATATTCATTGTAATGGGCATTAAATCTCTTAAACTCTCATCCTCCACAATATTAATCTGCCGGTAGACTGTGGCTATCCACTTTGTTACAGCAGACGTGAAGCTGTGTTCATGATTCACACCAGAGTGCCCACGTCAGTGTCAAACACCGCTTTGTATTCCATGCTTGCAGACAAAAAAGTCTCATTCTGTGTTTTGGTGACTGTTAAGACTTGCCGTGCTTACATAGGCTGAAAAATACTTCATTTCTATCACAAGTGCCATCTGGGCTTGTTTTGTACATCAAATAGCACTAAGAGCTCCTTTCTTCATCATTTTATCACTGACAGGGAAGCACTATTGTGTGTGTTTGTGACGTGTGCATCAGTGTAATGACTCCGGGCGGACACATTACAAAGTTTCTGCCCTTTACACAACTGTTTATGCTGTATTACCGGTAAATGCATTAATCGCTACTGAGAAAAATGAACGGATTAATCTTTTTAACCCTTAAATGCATACTTCGGGTCTTTAGAGACCCGGGACCTCATTCCACCCCCTGTACTGCATTCATTTTTTGGAGTTGTGCCCACACCTCTGTAGTATTCCTCAATCTATCTCTTATAAATAGTGTGAAACACACACACACACACACACACACACACACAAAAAACAAAAAAATCTAAATTGCAAGAATTATTTTAAATTTTTTATATAATGGTTTAAGTACCAAAAGAGTTTAAGGACTCTAGAGACCCTAGGTATGTGTCTTTTTTGTTTTTCTCGCACTTCCATAAGTTATATTTGTTATGATTATTTCATATCTATTTAAGTTTACTGTCACGTGATATCTATTTCTTTGTTTATTACAAGATAAATGAGTACTATATTCATACAAATAAACAAATAAATGCATTTGACTGAAGTGGCAAGCGAGATAATATTGTAGGTGCATTTAGAAAAATGTATTGTATCTGTGTTCTCTTCCACCATGTTGAAAGTTTACGTCTCCTCCCAACTCGAAAACTCACAGCTTCAGAGTCGTAATTATACGACTTGAGGGAGCGTTCATGAGCAACTTCCGACTAGTAACTCATAATTCCGATAGCACGTGAATGCAGCATAAAGCCTCTTCTTTTTCATGCCCCCTCCTCCAACCTCCTGTCATATAAAGACCACTTTTCATGATCCATTAAAATCCTGATTGATAAAATAAAGTCCCACATACCATTTACCATTCACATACCATTTATACATATGGAGGGAAGAAACCCATTTTACGGATGTATAATGGGTTGCAAAGGCAGTTTCATGTTGACTTTATACAAGTCTTCACTCAAAATGTCTTTCTTACTGTAACTTGTTAGGTAAGGTCAATACATGATACTTCCTATATGAAAAAGCCTTGACCCCTGAACTCATTGTGTAAATGTGGTAATGGGAACAAACCATGTGGTATTTTGACACGTACACATGATATTTAGCCGTAGAAGTGTGTTTGTGTGTGAAGGGGGGGTTTATCACATCCATTACTTACAGCTGAGAGGACTTTAGTTTTAAAGAGAGAAAAACATCCGCTATTTCACAGGCCCTGTATTTACATGCGTTTAGCTCTGTGACACTGCTTGCTCCTTGACTCTCATGTGTTTGAGAATGCTGATGGGTTATAAATATCCCCTGCCCTTACATGTTAAGGAAAGTGAGATGATTTACTCCTGTGGGTAACTGATAGTGAATGACTGAGAGCATAACACATATTTATCCGTCAGCTCACACTGATATTAATATCCACACATGGATCAGCACTGCCGGAAACTTCCTTCTGATTAAAATCCGACACAACATCACAATATCAAGTTCAAGACAGATGTGAATGTTTATGTTTTTCAAAGCATGTAAGGTATACTGTGCAGTCAGCTGGTAATTGTCACAAAATAAATAACGGGTAATCAGGACTGAAACAGGTTATTTAGCCTTATACCATGGTCTATCTGAATACTCAATTCTTATTGGCTGGAATGTGTGCGTTAAAACTGCTTAAGGTGGTTCTAGTCGGTTTTAATCAATGTTATATTTTTTGTAATTAACATTTTTTATTGATTAAAAAATACACAACAGAGAAAAACACAACACATACACAATGAATCAACATTTAACCCCCACAAATGTCCCTCCCCAATCACCAACCCCACCCCAGCGAACACTCCTGTGGTCACATATAATAATATACACACAAAAAATAAATAATAATAATAATATATAATAAACGTACATAATTAAACTAGACTTCTCTCTCCCCATCCCCTCCCTGAGAGTCCCCCAAAAACACGAAATAATTACCCCATTTCCTGACAAACACGTCCTCAAACCCCTGCCTTCTATTTGCCACCTCCTCGAAAGCTGCCACCCTCCCCATCTCCGCACACCACTCCGGATATTATGGCACTCCGTCCGACTTCCAATCCCTTAAAATAATGTCTGCCAATCATGATACTGGTCAGAACCCAATTTTTTTATATGTTTATCCCCCAAATTTATGACTGCCCCATTGCCCAAAATACAACGTCTGAGGCAAAGTAAAATTTGAGTGCCCAAAACATCACACAAACTCTGAACCTTCAACCAAAATTCTTGGATCTTAACACCCCCCCAAAAGACATGGGTTGTGTCTCCAACTTCTGATTGGCATCGCCAGCAGGTGGGTGTGTCTTTAAGACCAAGCCTATACAATCTAGAGGGGGTTCAATAGAATCAATGTAAAATCTTGAATTGCATAAGGCGAACCCTTGCATCTCTAGATGCAGACTTGATGTTTTTTAGAATCCTAGCCCACACTCCCTCCTCCAATACCAAGTTTAGATCTTTCTCCCATAATCTCTTGAGAGAATTTGAAGCTCCGTCCCCCAGACTCTGAATTAGCAGGGAGTAATACACCGCTTTAGATGGGTGTGTCCTACTCCCAAAAACAGTACAGAGCAGCTGTAAATACCTATAGAACTGAGATCTGGGAATCCTAAAATGTTGAACCATATTCTCAAAAGATCTCAACACTCCACTCTCATATAGGTCACCGAGTGTAGTAACCCCCCTCCCAATCCACTCTGACCAGCAGAAAGGGGACTTATTAATACATAATTTTGGGTTCAGCCATATGCTTGAGGCAACAT
The DNA here is from genome assembly GCF_019703515.2 of Myxocyprinus asiaticus. Lineage (NCBI taxonomy): Eukaryota > Metazoa > Chordata > Actinopteri > Cypriniformes > Catostomidae > Myxocyprinus > Myxocyprinus asiaticus. The sequence goes on along the minus strand of NC_059361.1, from coordinate 41,371,963 downwards.
TTAAATAAATGTCTGAATTAAACACTCTGGACACTTTTGTCCATACCGATTATAAATGCGAAGTATCATGTATTGGGGTGTAACTTAACTTCTCCTATTAGTTTGATAGAAAGGCTTTGCAATGGCGAAATAGGGGCAAGAACTTCCTGTTCAATACAAAACCAGGGAGAGGCTCTCTCAGGTGGAAGCGACCAATGAGCCAAATGTCTGAGACCGAATGCACAATAATAAAACAAAATCTTGGGTAGGCCTAGTCCACCTTTGTCAATCGGCCTATGTAACTTATTGAAATGCAATCTGGGACGTTTACCATTCCAAATGAAGGGCTTTGCTATGCAATCAAATTGTTTGAAATAAGAGAGGGGGACATCTACAGGGGGAGACTGTAGCAGGTAGTTGAATTTTGGAATACAATTCATTTTAATATCATTAACCTTCCCAATCATAGATAAATATAATGAAGCCCACCTGCCCACATCGCTCGAAAATCTTTTTATTAAAGGGTTAAAATTAACTCTAACTAAATCAGACAAATTTGCTGGGAATAAAATACCCAAATGCTCTGTTTGGGCCACTGAAAGGCGCCCAGTTGAAAAGCCGTTACTGGACAGTACGCTGTCAGAGCCAAAGCTTTGGATTTACACCAATTGACTCTGTATCCTGAAAACTTAGAAAAGGAATTAATAATTCTGTGGAGGCAAGGTATAGATCTAGTGGGGTCGGAGACGAATAATAAAATATCATCTGCGTAAAGCAAAAGCTTATGCGCCACACCTCCTGCTATCACCCCTGGAAAATCATCCTCTTTTCTTATCGCGGCTGCTAATGGTTCCAGAGCAATACAGAACAATAATGGGGAAAGAGGACAACCCTGCTGGGTGCCCCTATCCAGAGTAAAATAATCTGAAATTGATCCATTTGTTTGTACCGCTGCTACAGGGTGTCTATAAAGTGACTTAATCCATCCAATAATTGTACTCCCAAACCTGTACATTTCCAAAATCTTAAAAAGATAATCCCATTCTACCATATCAAATGCCTTTTCAGTGTCAAGTGAGATGGCAGCGACCGGAGTCTGATCATTCACTACTGACCACATGATATTGATGAAATGCCTAATGTTATCAGAAGAGCTGTGTATTTAGAACGGGCAGAACTCTAGATCTTATGACCCATGGATAAAGTTAACCATTATTTTTATTCTTCTAATCAAAATTTGCACTTCAGAAATCAATGACATCTTTAACTTTTCCATGCTTGCAGGTCACCATGGTATAGGCGGGATTATCCATGGCTAGGTGTGCGTTAAACAATTTTAAACGCACCCTGCTTCATGTCGGGTGGTACTTTTCCTCCACGTTGTGCGTTAAAATCGCACACCTAGCTGTGGACTATCCTTAATGACTGGCTGACTGTATTTGTAGAGCCGAGGAGGGCGGGGCCGGGCTGGAATAAGACACACCCGGTCCCCAATCAGCCTGATGGGGCGCGCGAGGGATAAAGGCGGCCGGGGACGACAGTTCGAGAGAGAGAGAATTGCAGGCAGCTGTACTGTGTGTAAGGGGGTTCAGTGGAAAGGAGGAGGCGAGAACCGGCTTGACAACTTAAATAACAATTTATTAACCAAAAAAAAAACACAACCAAAACACACAACTAAAAACACACAGTACAGCTGCCTGCAATTCTCTCTCTCTCGAACTGTCGTCCCCGGCCGCCTTTATCCCGGTCGCCCCATCAGGCTGATTGGGGACCGGGTGTGTCTCATTCCAGCCCGGCCCTGCCCTCCTCGGCTCTACAGTATTTTATCCCTCTTATTACACGACTGCTTGACAAATAAATCAATAAATGGACATGAAATAATGATTTAAGCTGAAATAATTGTATTATGTGAGAGGAAATATGAAGGAAATCAGTTGCCTTAATAGTAATCCATATGATTGTGTGCTAAAAAGAAGTCTTCTGAAGCTTGCAACAAAAACTTCTATTCTGTCTATTGTATCCTATAATTTCTACCCACCTGCTACTGCCCTCTGAGATATCTGCAGTTACACTGCCTCACCAACAGAGGTCACCATCACCAGAATTCTGAAACCAGTATTTCCCCCTTTTTCTTGTACAGTATGTATAGTCTCACTAATCGAAAGCTCTTTGTGAAGTGTTGCCGATACCTACTGCATTTCTGAATGTTTGCAATATCTCCTGTTGTACTGGGCTTGGTTGTTACTGCCTTGTCTTTTCATGTTGTTTGCCTTTGAGGTGTAGATTATTTACTCATCTTGTGCTATTGTGTGTTTGATGTTGATGCTTATACAGTATCGTCTCTTTCCTTTGTACTTTCGCTTTTTCTTTTGAAATCATTTTGCTCATGGATCTTAATCTCATGGCACTGTCAGATCCTTGACTATATACAGTGCCACTGCCTTGCAAAAGTATAAAGAGCCCTGTGAGTAACCATGGTTCGTGGTTAAGTGTCTAGCTCAAGGGCACAATGGGTCATAGTTCATGGATCACACTTGCAGGATTTAAACCTCTTAGTTGTAGGTGTAAATGAATGAATGATGTTGAATGAGTGATACTAGTAGCAATAACTTTGCTGTACCTATACCGTGATTTTAAGGTGTTGGCACTTTTACAATTGTACCATGCCTATCTTTGTGAATTTTGGCTAAACAGCTCTGTCTTGGTCTCCTCTGGCCACAAAATCTTGTCTCACATTGCAATTAGGTCTTCATTGTGATTTTGGGCAAATCTGCTCCCTAAACACTGAATAGTATGGCGTCATTTTTATATAACCAGAACTTGAATTTGAAAAAACCTCCGAATTCATGATCTTGAAAAAAGACTGGGTGTAATTTGATGTTATCGAAAGTTAATTTTAAATATTTGAAAATATTTGTGTGAATTCACCTAAAAACAAAATTCAGGTTGTGAAATTCAAGTTTTTATTATTCAAGTGGTGGATTTCAGCTTGTTGAATACGGGTTGAAAAATTCAGGTGGCAAAATTTGAGGATGACATCCGGGAATGCAAGGAAGAGCAAACGAGCATCGATGTAATCCATCTCCCTCTTGGACAATCGCAAAGCGATGGAAACAGCTCAAAAATAATTTTAAACAACTGTGACAACAACATTGTAAAAAAACAAAAAGGGTTACAGACCTATGGCTGACTGAAACAACAGCCACCATTACCCATTTTGTAAGTGTGTTGCATGTCTTGGCTGTTTGATAATAATTATTCTATTTATTATAATTATATTTCACTTTCTCTTGCACATTTGTACTAGTGTTGAATGAAAATATAGTGAACTTTGAATGTACAACAAACATTCTGTTCCTAATTGTTTACATCAGTCTGGATTGCTTGAGTTAGCATGCCATCTGGCTTTTTAATATTTTTATCCAAATTCTGGATAGTCGTACCTCATATGTAGATTTGTACACTACTGATGATTTGTCAGTGTCTTATTTATTATGTTTATTTTCAGGCAGACCACGTTACCTTCATGATAATATAAATCTGGGCTCCATCTATATACTTTACAGAAGTATTCTGAAGTATGTGCATTTGCATTGTACACTAAAATCAGACAGCAGTATTCCGTTATAGTTTCTTTTGTTTGGCAGGTAATGCATGCGTGAAAGATCAAAAGTGATCATCACACGAGTCATTTAACCTTAAATGTCAGTCTTTTTCTTCCTCACATTTTCCTTTAAGTATTAACACACACACACACACACACACACACACAAATCATATTAATAATAATACAGAGGCCTATAAAATATTCTTTGTCATGTCCTGTAGCTGAGTTTGGCCGGTTATGGATCAACTGGGGATCAGGTGTTATCTGTGCACGTGCACGTGAATAATTTTATTTGCCTTTTCAGCAGATTCCTTCAATGTGAATTGCCAAGGAGCAAAGAAAAGACGTTCTGCACATTACTAAAAATGTATGCTATATATATTTACAGCTATATATGTATAATATACTGTATATATATTCATTAATTCATTTAAAATGCCTTTTGAGCTGTTTCCATCGCTTTGCGATTGTCCAAGAGAGAGAGAGATGGATTACATTGACGCTCGTTTGCTCTTCCTTGCATTCCCGGATGTCATCCTCAAATTTTGCCACCTGAATTTTTCAACCCGTATTCAACAACCTGAAATCCACCACTTGAATAATAAAAACTTGAATTTCACAACCTGAATTTTGTTTTTATAGGTGAATTCACATAAAATGTTTTCAAATATTTAAAATGAACAGCAAATATTAGATATAGATCATGAATTCTGAGACTTTTTCAAATTCAAGTTCTGGTGATATAAAAATGACGCCATAGAGCAGGTAGTATCTGTAGAAGTTCAGTTGGAATGCCCTGCAATGTCATCAGTCACTGGGTTTTGGTATGATTATGTCATATACTTGTCTTACACTTGGTGTAAATTAATATCATATACAATACCATACTTTCATATACTGTATAAATACTATACATTTGTATGTTAAATATTTATTATAGTATATTACATTAATATGATTTATCACACCCTAAACCCCCAAATTTAGCAAAAAAATGACTGTTAAGATATTTTGTTTGAAAATCAATGTTTGAAAAAACATGCATGTGTCTTCTTAACTCTTACAGTGTGATCCAAGTTCAAGATAATGGCTGTAACGCTGGTATCTTGTGTGCTTTATTTTCACGCACAACTGCATTGTAACCACTCCTGAGATAAATTAAGCAGAGTAAAACGACAGACCTGCAACTTATTACATCCAGACTTTATGTAGCACTGAGTACATTTTCTTCTACACTTGAAGTGATGTGATGTACACTTGTTCCCTATGTCATTTGCAGTTCCCTTCGGACTAATCATAGGTTGTGTCTAGAAGGGAACCGTTGGGCTGGGAAAGTCTTGTGAGCTTAAATTACCCCATTTATGCGATCAAATGGTTCTTTTGAAAGGTTTCGCTGATCAGAAGAAAAAAGTCCCACAAGACGTACACTCACTAAGTACTTTATTAGGAACACTATGGTCCAAATAAAGTGCCCGCATGGTCTTGTGCTGTTGTAGTCCATCCGCCTCAAGGTTCGACATGTTGTGCATTCTGGGATGATATTCTTCTCACCACAATTGTACAGAGCGGTTATCTGAGGTACCGTAGACTTTGTCAGCTCGAACCAGTCTGGCCATTCTCTGTTGACCTCTCTCATCAACAAGGCATTTCCATCCACAGAACTGCTGCTCACTGGATGTTTTTTGTTTTTAGCACCATTCTGAGTAAATTCTAGAGACTGTTGTGTGTGAAAATCCCAGGAGATCAGCAGTTACAGAAATACTCAAACCAGCCCATCTGGCACCAACAATCATGCCACAGTTCAAATCACTGAGATCACTTGTTTCCCATTCTGATGGTTGATTAGAACATTAACTGAAGCTCCTGACCTGTATCTGCATGATTTTGTGCAATGTACTGCTGCCACATTGGCTGATTAGATAATCACATGAATAAGTAGGTGTACAGGTGTCCCTAATAAAGTGCACAGTCTGAAAAATATGTTTTCTGAGAAAGTACCAGACCTACTTTTCTTTCTTTACGGACATTGCGTAAACATGCAAGGACGAATGATGTAAGCCTGAAATTTCCCAGAGTGTTTTGAGGGACAGAACTTGGCAGCATCTGAGTTGTTTGTTGCTTCCACTTCATGATTACTGAACCAACAGAGCCTACTAGGGTTACAAATACTTGAATATTGTTTTGTAACCTTTAAATAATTTTATAGATTTGTTTTAATCCATCTTATATGTATTTATTTAACTTTACTGGAATGTTCTTTAGTCTTCTTTTAAAATGCAGGATTGGTTACAATTTTGAATACTTGTTCATGGTATTGTAAAATACATCATTACAATAATACATACACCAGAGTAATCTGGCAATATGCAATATTGTATGTATGGGTCACATAGTACAGTATATTACTCTGTATTCTGCAAGGCATAAGTTATGGATACATTGCAATGTTTATGTGAAGCTTGTATAAGACAGAAATGGTAACACTTTACATTAATGTTCCCTTTGTTAATGTTTTATAAAGGGGTTCGTTAATGTGTAATAAGTCATTTAAAAATGCATTACAAGTCACTGACATGCAGTTATAACATCATGAATAAAAAAGGCAACTTTCATGCAATACTTGCCATATAGTGAGCATTTTAACTTTCATGTTATAAATGCTTAATAAATATACTTATTCATGCATCACAAACGCAAAAATAGACTATTATTGTGAGAGTAAAAGAAGGGATTCAGTCTGCTTTGTGTTTGTATTTATTACTGTAATGCCTTGACTCACTTGTGTTGTCTTTTCCTTGTCACGTTGATGTCAAAAGAATGGTGCTACTCCAATTGCTGTCCCTACTTACCTAGTTCTAGATCCCTAAAATCCTCTGCAACACAATTTTCAGGTTGTCATGCTCATTCACAGCAGATATCATATAATAATATTGGCAAGCCCTTATTATGTGTCCACTTTAAATTAAGGTACATTTTCATAGATTACTAACAAACACTATTAATATGAGTTATTAAGCATTTATAACGTGTGAAGTAACATGGCCCACTATATTTGGCAAGTATTGCGTGACAGTCACCCTTTGTATTCATGTTGTTATAGAAACTGATGTTTAAGGCATTGGTGATTATGTGTTCTTTGATTTCTGAGAATGATTCATGAGTCAACCCAAACTGTTTCCACAAAGTTGGAAGCATAGAATTTTCCGAAATGTTAATGCCTCAACTTACCAGGACATTTTGGAAAATTCTATGCTTCCAACTTTGTGGAAACAGTTTGGGAAGCCCTTTTCTGTTCCAGCATGACTGTGCCCCAGTGCACAAAACAAGGTCCATAAAGGCATGGTTGGATGAGTCTGGTGTGGAAGAACTTGACTGGCACGCACAGAGCCCTGACCTCAACCCTATCGAACACCTTTGGGATGAACTAGAACGGAGATTGCGAGCCAGGTCCTCTCATCCAACATCAGTGTCTGGCCTCACAAATGCTTTTCTGGAAGAATGGGCAAATATTCCAACAGACACACTCCAAAATCTTGTAGAAAGCCTTCCCAGAAGAGTGGAAGCTGTTATAGCTGCAAAGGGGGGACCAACTCGGGCTGTCATGCTCCAAAAAAGACAAAAAAGTAGCATGAAAGTATCATAAAATAGTGCATATGACTCATGAGCTATTTTCTAAGACTTCTAAAGCCATACGATAGCTTTGTATGAGGAATTTACTGGAATTTAAGCCATATTCACTGTAAAACTTTCCCTCCACTGTAGCTTTTAAATCTCATTCACATAAAGCTACAGATATCTATTAAATGAGGGTAAAACTGGTCTGTCATTGTGTATGAGATAAGGACAGTGTGCTCTTATGCATATTGCATTAGTAGTTTTTTGCTACTATGAAGTGGTACTTGACAATAAAGATGGTTTGTGCTCAGGGCTTCAGCCTGCATATGATACTCTTTCCACGACATTCAGTGATTCTGTGTTGTTGTATGCCGTTGCTGAGTGCTCAGACCAGAGCAAACACAAGATCATATTGCATCAATAGAGCTACTCAACATGGTGCTTCAGTTTTAATATCTATTAACACTGAACAATAATATTTAACTGGGTTTGTACACACATACACGGGACAGACTGTTTGAGAGGCTGTTATGGAAGGCCTGTGTGAATAATGATAATAGCACTGGTCTTGATACACATGGAGAGAGATAGTAATTATAAGGGAGACCGGGGCTAGCTGTCACACTTTTTACTTCAGTGAATATTTCTCAGGGTAGGTTTATTTTTGAAAGTTAATTTCTGTATGCCACAAAAAGACTATTGAAAATTGCTATGTTACTGAAAATAAGATTCAGTTAATTTAACACCTGTTGACCCCTATAGCAAAGCCCTATAGGAAAAACCTTTGACATATGAAATACTACCTAAAGTAAAAAGCTGTCTTCCACAACATATCTGTATTTGAAATATAAAGCCATTTAAACTGTAAAACAATTATGAAACACAAATAAATCATGAAACAGCATAAACAGAAGAGGTAAAATATATTCTGAAGGCTTTTAGCATGTTGCAATGCGGTGCTAGGGTGTTTTTGGGTGGTCTCTAAAAATAAGCCGCTAAAATATAACTTGACTCTTGATGGATGTACTGTTACATCATCTTCAACAGCGAAGAACTTAGGTGTTATATTTGATACCAATCTGTCCTTTGAAAATCAAATTTCCAATGTTTGCAGAACAACATTCTTCCACCTAAGAAATATTGCCACATGCTATCAATTAATTGCCAACAAAACCCTTTATCAGCCAACTAACAAGGGCAATTGCATCTATGTGAACTTCTTCAGTTAATCCAGGATGAACTTCAAAGACATTAGTCATTCATCTTACAGTTCATACAAAATCTTTGTTTAAACACTGACCCTTAACACTTGCTTAGTTTAATAATTTTAAACCATGACTTGCACTATACATAAGTAATATTGGCATTATATTCATGATGTTAGCCAGAGGGGAACTGGCCCCCACAGTGAGTCTGGTTTCTCCCAAGGTTATTTTTCCCCATTAACCAACATCTTATGGAGTTTTGTGTTCCTTGCCACAGTCGCCTTCAGCTTACTCACTGGGGCTATAAATACAATTATTATTGAATTAATTATTTTTAAACACAATTCACAATCGTATTTTATCAAACTACACAATGATGACTCTAAGACATTATAGATATTACAGTTTTATCTTCTGTTAATGCCTGATCCTCTGCAAAGCTGCTTTGAAATGATGTGTGTTGTGAAAGGCGCTATACAAATAAAAATGACTTGGTTCAGAAAGCAACCAAGTCAAGTCAAGTCAAAAGAGCTCACCTCCAAGTTTCTGTGACATTCTGGTATGTAGATATGGCTCAAGTTCCTCCAATGTAAGTCTGGGGGAATTTGTTTTGCCCATTTTATCATGCTTAAGGTAAACATCATAGGTCAGATTGGTTAGAAAAGTAGTACATATCTCCTCAACAAGCTGCACAATTTTAGGTATCATTCATGTCAATAGCACAAATGAGGGTTTGGGGTTAGGTTAATGAAAATTCTGCCATAATACACCCACCGTCATGTTATTCAAAACCTCTATGACTTCCTTTCATATGAGAGACCAGGATATTACAATGTTTCCTTTTGTGTTTGTCTATTCAACACAAAAGCAGTTGATAGTGATCACTTTAAAGTTTAAAAAAGGACCTAAAAATATAATAAAAGTAGTCCATGTGGCTCGTATATTGCAAGTTTTCTAAAGGCAAACGATAGGTTTGGTGAGAAACAAACCAAATTGTAAGTAATTTTTTAGTGAAAATCTTGACATTTATTGCACATTAATAAATGCTATGAGAGAGGCTTGTTCACAGTGTTTTGCACGTTCATGCGAGAACTTGCGTTGTTAAGTGCTAAAAACAACGCACCAATACACGTGTCATCGTATGCCTTCAGAAGACTTGGAATATGTTGCACTAGCCGCATGGACTACTTTGTTTTACACTTTTGGGTGCTTTTTAAGCTTTGAAGTGAGTCAATACTAACTGCAACTATCAACATTGTATTGCAAGGACTGACATATTTATTCAAATGTTTCCTTTTGTGTTCCACATAAGTAAGAGTAATACGGGTTTGGAGCGACATGAGTGTGAGTAAATAATGACAGAATTTTCGGTAACAGTTAATATTAATGTTCCCTTTGTTAAGGGTTTATAAAGGGCTTCGTTGATGACTAATAATCATTTACAAATGCATTATAAATCATTTGTATGCGGTTGTAACAACATGCATAAAAAGGGTGACTTTCATTCAATACCTGTCAAATATTGTGCCATTTTGCCATATATGTTATAATTGCTTAATAACACCTATTCAACATTAATAACCTATGAAAATATACCTTAATGTAAACTGGACGTATATTGTATGAAGAATTTTTTAAGGAGTACATTAATAACAATATTTGAACCTATGAACATAAAGTTAAGTGTGGTTTAATGGTCATTACACTATATTATATGATATATGTTGTGAATGAGCATGTGTCAGGACCAGTAAAGGAGGACCCAGAGACCAGGGAAATAAATTCCAATGCTTTATTAAAAACCAATAAGCGACAGAGTCAAATAGTCAAAACAAAACCAACACTCAGGAGAGCAGAGCAGGCGGCAGCTGAAGCGCAGTACTGAGGGGGAATATCCGTCCAGGTGACGTCAGCGGAGAGCGGCAGGGCAGATGTGGAGAGCCACGGCCAATGGAGAGGACGAGGGAACTGGAAGAACCAAGGCAGGAAGGTGAGCAGAGTGATGACAGCTGGAACCGTGTGAGTACGTCAATGACAAAGAGGAATCGGCTGGGAGCTGAACACACACACACAGGAACAAAACAGCAAGAACCAACCTACAAAGACAGGAGAGTCACAAAACAATTTGGCACAAGACAGAAAACACAAAGGAGTTATAAAAGGGAAAGGGAAATGGGGAACAGGTGCCACTGATCGGGATAACAAGCCCACTGGCCCTGTGAGGAAACCCCACAGCCACCGACAAGCACGTGGCACCTGTAAACAAACACACTGAGACACGTGGGGAAACAGGAAGCACAACACAACATTTCGACTCACCACCAGATCAACCGGAAATCCAAACATTACCTCCCCCCTCAGGAGCGCCACCTGGAGCTCCCTGATGGTTCAACCTGTGACGATGGTGGAAATCATCGATGAGGGATTGATCCAGAATGTCCCGGGCCAGGACTCAACACCTCTCCTCCAGACCATAGCCTCTCCAATTGACCAAGTACTGGAAGCCCCGTCCCCTCCACCTGACATCCAACAGATGCCGGACCGTGTAAGCAGGAGCCCCGTCAACCACAAGGGGAGGGGGAGGAGTGGGAGGGACAGAGGGATTAAGGGAGGAATGGATTGCAGGCTTGATCAATGGGACATAGAGATGGGCTCTACACAGGGAGGGAGGAAGTTTGAGGTGCACCACCACCGGACTCAAGACCTTAGAGATGGAAAAGGGACCCACAAACGGGGGGTAAAGCTTGCGGGTAGGTGTCTTGAGCGGAAGGTCCTTGGTGGACAACCAATCTTTTTGGCCTGCAACATAAACCGGTGAGGCAGAGCGGCGCAAATCAGCACGGGCCTTGGTGTGGTCCCTAGTCTGGAGTAGAGCCCTCCAATCCCGAGCCCAGGTCTGACGACAGAGTCTGATGAACACCACGGCTGAGGGGATGGCAGCATCTGGTTCCTGGGAAGAGAACAAGGGTGGCTTATAATCCAGTCAAGACTGAAAAGGTGACATCCCCGTAGATGACACCGGCAGAGAATTGTGGGCGTACTCTATCTAAGAGAGATGGTGACTCCAGGAGGCAGGGTTCTGGGAGGCCAGACAACAGAGCATCTGTTCCAAGTCCTGGTTGGCCTGCTCTGTCTACCCGTTAGTCTGTGGATGGAAACCAGATGACAGACTAACGGAGGCCCCTAACTGCCGGCAAAACTCTCTCCGAAATGGGGGACAAACTGCGGGCCTCTGTCGGAGACCACATCCACCGGGAGGCCATGGATATGGAAGATGTGGTCTACGGCAGCAGTCGCCATCTCCCGGGCAGAGGGAAGCTTAGGGAGGGGAATGAAATAGGCAGCCTTGATGAAACGGTCCACCACTGTTAACACTATGGTATTTCCAGGGATGGGGGAAGACCAGTAACAAAGTCCAGGGCAATATGGGACCAAGTGCGGGAAGGAATGGGAAGGGGCTGGAGGATGCTGGCAGGTGGGCGACTGGAGTTTTTTTTTTGCACAGAGCAGATAGGCCGCCACGAACCAACGGGTGTCTCTAGACATTGTTGGCCACCAGAACCTTTGACGCACCAGCATGCGCCTGACTCCCGGGAGACAGGCAACATTGGAAGCATGGCACCACTGGAGGACAGGCGACTGGACCAACTTGGAAACAAACAGCAGACCCCCTGGACACACCCCGGACACCCCCTCTGAGCGGGTACCATCCTGAGTGCTCTCTTGACCCAAGCCTCAATCTCCCACGAGACCGCTGCCACCACCTGACTGTAGGGGACGATGGGGTCAGGACAGACCGGATGCTTGGGTCCAGAAAACACTCGAGAGCGCATCAGATAATAAAGTCAAACTGTCCAAAGAAGAGTGCCCAATGAGCCTGCTGGGAATTCAGCCTCTTAGCTGACTGATGTATTCCAAGTTTTGTGGTTGGTCCAGCCCACGAACGGCTCCTTTTTTCCCTCCAACCAGTGGCGCCACTCCTCAGAGACCAGCTTAACCGCCAAGAGCTCCCGATTGCCAATCTCATAGTTCCGTTTAGCCTGCGAGAGATGGTGGGAGAAAAAGGCACAGGGGTGAGTCAAACGATTCGAAGGAGACTGTTGTGAAAGGACTGCTCTGATGCCTACCTCTGATGCATCTACCTCCACCATGAAATGACGAGATGGGTCTAGGAAAATGAGAAAGGACGCTGAGGTAAATAAAGTTTTAAGCTCATCAAAAGCCACATGGGACTGGGCCGACCACAGAAAGGTTTCTTGGTGGAGGTTAAATCCATCAGAGGAGCAGCAACCTGGCTGTAGTTCTTAATGAAGTGTCTAAAAAAGTTGGCAATTCCCAGAAACCTTTGCAGGGCCTTGTGGGAATCAGGGATTGGCCAACTGGAAACAGCCCTTACTTTGCCAGGATCCATGCGAATCCCTTCAGAGGAGACTACAAACCCCAGGAACGGAACTGACCACGTGTTGAACTGACAAATCTCTACCTTAACGTTCAGCTGGATCTCGATGAGCCTCTGGAGAACCTGCCGTACGTGCTGGGTGTGGTCCTGGAGAGGCTAGGGGAAAATAAGTATGCCATCCAGGTACACAAAGACAAACTGATTAACCATGTCCCACAGCACATTGTTCACCAAGATGTGGAAGACGGCTGTGGCATTGGTCAAGCCAAAGGGTATGACTAAGTATTCAAAATGCCCCATAGAGGTGTTGAAAGCCATCTACCATTCATCCCCCTCCCTCATCCGCACAAGGTGGTAGGTGTTGTGCATGCCCAACTTTGTAAAGATGGTCGCCCCCTGCAACAACTTGAAGGCTGAAGACATCAAAGGTAAATGATACCTGTTCTTGATAGTGATGTCATTCAGCCCACGATAATCGATGCAGGGGCGAAGCAAACCGTCCTTCCCCATAAAGAAGAATCCCACGGCAGCCAGGGATGAGGAAGTGCAGATGAGCCCCGCTGCCAGAGACTCCTCGTTGTACTTATCCATGGCCTCCCATTCGTGACCAGACAAGGAGTAAAGACGGCCACGTGGCGGAGAAATTCCTGGCAGCAGATCCACAGCACAGTCATACAGGCGATGCGGTTGGAGAGATGCAGCCCGGGACTTGCTGAACACCCCTGACTGGTCGTGATAATCGGCCGTTACCCTCGTCAGATCTGCCGGTTCAAACTAAAACACAGGAGAGAACAAGACAGGAGAGAGTGCAGCTCTCAGACAATGCTCAAGGCAATAGGAGAGTGCGACAGACAGGGGAAGAATCAACAGACATTGTGCTCACCAGTATGCCCCATCTACTGGTGAGCGGCTGCTTTTTCCAGACATGTGTTGGAGAAGTGTCCGGGTTTAGCACAGTACAGACAGAGCCCATGCAGGAAGCGTTCCCACTGCGCCCCCCTCATTCCAATCACTGGTGCGGATATCGATGACATAGTCTATCACAGATCGCTCCCCCTGGTGGAGATCACACAGATGTTGAGTTGCCTCCCTTCCTTGCAGGGACTGGTCGAAGACCTTCATCTCAGACGCAAACTCCCCATAGCTGGAACAGCAGGCAGACTGGCCTTCCCACACCTCTGTTCCCTACTCGCGTGCCCATCCAGTGAGGTGGGTTATGACGTAGGGGATCTTCGAGGAGTCGGTGAGGAACGATGGCGGTTGAATTGAGAAGATTAAGGGGCGCCACGACATGGGATTGCCATTATAGGGAAGAGGCAGGTTGAGTCGCGGTTCAGATCTCCGCTGGACAGGGGGGCTGGCGGGAGGTGGAGGCCCAGACGGAGGGGACGCAGCGGAAACGGCGGATTCGGCCATGCTCCGCAGCTGCCACATTTGCTGGACAAGGAAAGTGACACAAGTGAGTCAAGACATTACAGTAATGAATATAAACACTAAATGGCATAATCCCTCTTTTTAATATCATTATAATAGTCTATTTTGTGGCCTTAGTCATGAATTAGGGCATTTTATGTTTTTGAATAATTTAAGTATGAATAAGTGTATTTATTAAGCATTTATAACAGCTAGGTTCAAATGCTCACTATTTGGCAAGTATTGCATGAAATTTGCCCTTTTTATTCATGTTGTTAATAATTTGTAATGCATTAGTAATTTAATTATTAGTCATTAATAACGCCCTTTATAGGTTAAAATGCTCACTATTTGGCAAGTATTGCATGGAAGTCGCCATTTTTATTCATGTTGTTATAACTGCATCTCAATAATTTGTAACTGATTTGTAAACGATTTATTAGTCACTGATAACGCTCTTTATAGGTTAAAATGTTCACTATTTGGCAAGTATTGCATGAAAGTCACCATTTTTATTCATGTTGTTATAACTGCATCTCAATAATTTGTAACGCATTTGTAAATGACTTATTAGTCATTAAAAAAGCCCTTTATAGACCATTATCAAAGGGACAGTTAATGTTAAGTGTACCAAATTTTCATTTTTGTGTGACCTGTTACTTTAAGCGACAAGCTGAATTTCACACCCCACACTTTAGGACTTGCACTCCATTAGCGTTTCCACTGCTATGCTACATGTATCAACAACAGCAGGGTATATAGTGACAGAAGTGCCACTTGCTTCAATTTCCCATAAAGAGGATCCATTTCAACTAACCAACACATCTCTGCTGTGACCTTTAGTGAACTGAGCCCATGTGTGAGCCTATTACAAAATGCTCTGCTTTTTTAATGTGTGTGTGTGTCAGATCCAAACCAGGTTGGTGTCATTCACAGATGGGCACAGTGACCCTCAGTGACAATGACAGTGAAACTGTCAGATGGAGTTTGGATAAAAATAACGGCAGCCGAGCTGAGTGAACAAAAGGGTAAGCTGCTTTTGAATGTAGTCAGCTGACAGAAGCTTAACGAAGTACTCGTTTAACTCTAGGTCACAAATGTTCGTTTTCACAGCATGCCAATTACAGCAGTGAGGGAAGCCATTACACTCCTAGAACCTAGAGGACGTGATTGTGGTTTATTTGTGTCAAATAAAGTAAGAACTGTATTTAGATTCTCAGCTGACACTTATAAAGATCAATGACTTTAAACATTATCACAAAATGCATTATGAATAGATATGTCATAAAGGATTTTGGATTGCTGTGTAGTCAGCAGACATTTTGATACTGCTATAAAACAAAGTATTCCTGGCTTATATTTCCTGGCTTATGTTTTGACTTTGTCAATCGATTAACATTTTTAATCAAATTATTACATGATGTGCCGATTAATTAATCTAATTATCACATATCAATATTTACTGTGAAAGGCCCCCAAATTAGGGTGATTAGAACATAGTAATTAAAATAATTATAAATAAATATTATAATTCAGACAATTCAAATACATTACATCTTATTGTGGCAACAGTCAAGTTAAGCATTTCTACAATACAAAAATTGTCTTTAAAAGTCAAATATCATTTGCTTTATTTCCATATCATGAACATAACCCTATTATTGGCCTACTTCCCTCTGTGCTATTTTTAACCCTTGTGCGACCTTCGGGATATGTTTGTCTTTTTCATTTTAATTTTTTCAATAATTTTGTCTGTGTTAATGCCAACGGCATACATTTTTCCAAAGGTGTGTATTTTGATATTTCAGCCTCAGTTCCTATAATACATCTATAATACACTGTGTACACAAAATAGTTCCACTCAGGACCTTCAGGACAAAAACATCCCCATTGAAACCCATTAAAACTGCAATATTTGATCCCAGTGCCATTAAAGCATAAAATCATGAATTCTGTGATATTATGCTTTCATTCTGGAGCCCTGGCTTCAAAATTTACATTTTTAATATTTCCCACCAGATGGCGGCATTTTTCTCATGTTTAGCCTATGGAGCAAATACATGCTTTTTTCCTATTTTCTGTGTTATAGAGCACTGCAGGCCAATTGAATAAATGATGCAGCTAAAATTGTGTGGGTGTGTTGGTATGTGTGTATTGAGAAATGTGTGTGTCTAAAAAAAAACACTGGCATTATGTAAACAAACTGGCATTTAAAGAGTTAAAATCCTGAAAATAAATATGAATATTTGGTAGTTATGATCAGGACTGATGTTGGTTAAAAAAATTAACTAATTGAAAGTGGAAAATAATATTAATATATAATATTTTTTGACGCAGACATTTTTGTCCTCTAAGGTCCTCTGAGTGTGTTTTTTATTTATTTATTTTTTAAATTTGACACTGACTTTGATGCATTATTATTTTTTGTGCAATGTTGTTGCTAATCATTGACATATCCCAGACTGTGATAATCCCAGCAAATATGTTCCCCTTAGCATTTAGTATATGGAAAATAATTATTTGTGTTTGTTTTTTTTTTTTTTCATAAAAAACAAAAGTGACATTATATAAACAACCTGCCATTTAAAAGGTTAAAATCCTGAAAATTAATACATATTTGGTAGTTATGCTCTGGGCTGATGTTGGTTAAAAAAATTAACTAATTACGGTAGTGTGCTAATTACAGAATTCTCAAGGAGATTGGGTTTCTATCCAAGGGCTACACCTTCTCTACCCCCAGATCACAAGATCTTGGCTTGGTAACATGACATATGCAAACATATGCTGTTACTGACGGTCAGCACTTAACTCATTCTGATGGTCTTATCTGAATCGGAGCTCTTTAGAACTGAAATGGTAAATGTGATTCAGCAATTCTAATATATTGAACATCTATTGTATGTATACTGTGCACATTCTGCCATTTTTTGAATACATTTAACACCCAGATGGCCATAATCCAAAATTCCATGTATTAATGTCAATAAATAGTACACAGTATGCAGTGTGTGCATGGTAAAATGAGTAGCAGAATTCAGATTGTGCTTTCACATTAGTATGTTTTTAGGCTTTTTGAGGGTAGGAAAAGAACTGATGGTGTCCTGATCTGCTCTCACAAAAGTACAATTAGTACTATGTGTTCCCTGCGATATCTGGATGTACAATGCTCACAATAGTTTACATGTGTGAAACATTTGTGATCTGGAATCCACTTGCATAAGATCATATCCATATTAGGAGATTCAAGAAAAGGACTCTTATTGTCAAAAGTCAGCAGCAGTAGACTCCAGATCAGTGAATGACTTTATTGAAGGCAGCAGGTTTGTTAGTGTAATAACTGTAGCTGCACAAGTGTACACTAACAGTGGGGAAAGTCCTTGTCTAAATATAAAACATTTACATATTTATGTCTATGTGGATTTTCCCCATGAAAAAAAAAAATGAACGTCAAGAAGTCAGTAAAATATTCGCTTGCCATTTTATTGATGTTATTTTACAGTGGAACCAATTATAACAGAACAGAAACCAGCACTTAAAGCCAAAAAAAAAAAAAAAAATCTACATGAAAAAAAATCTACATGCTATATCTGAACGTAATTCAACCATGCTTGCTTAGGAAAAAAAAAAACTTTAATAAAAAATACAATTAAAATAAAATTAATGACTTACAATATACTTAAGCATTAAATTCATTTGAATGCACCTTCCATTGTTTTTCTTCCATGCACAATTCTAACAGTGTGTGTGTAATATATATATATATATATATATTTAAAAAAATTAAGACTTTCAGGCGCATAAAATGCAGTAAAGCAATATTCCACTCATTTAAAAGCACCTACAAATTAAAAAATTAAATAAAAATAAAATCCTAATGGTGAATCCTCATGGAAACAAAAGCATCATGAATTTCTGTACAACTCAAATGGATGAGCAAACACAGAGCGCCAAAACAGACCAGAATGGAAGTCCAATGCCTCACATTGAAAAAGTTACAACGTTCTTAAAATAAATATCTCACAGCTGGTAAAAATAAATAATGATCTTAACACTTCACTATGGCATATGCAAAATGAAAAACAACAGAAGTCATTGTTGAGAGGGCAAGTGTTTGGTTAAAGCACTACAGTTGGGAGACGGAACCTTCTGCTGTTACCTTGAGGTAGATAACGCCTTTACGAACCTACAGTTAACGTATCGCAAACCTACAGTTAACGCTTGCTGTGCTGGCATCACGTTTGAGGAAGTTTACAGTATCAACAAAATGGCAAAAGGCTTTGCTTTTAATAAAAATGGTGGAAAAAAATAAATCAATAAATAAAACAAGGCAAAGATGCACTGCTTAAATCTGTCCTATTGGCTGTCAGTCAGAAGGTCACAATATGATGTCAGGGATGACGTCTCCCACACGATTAGTGCATTTTTCCACCCTCTATTCCTTTGCCTACATTGAATAAACAATCTATTTTCTCTGCTTAACAGTCGTTCCTCTGTCTTTCCATATCATGTTTCTGAATCTACAGTACACTGTGTGCAAACATTATGCCGTTATTTTTATTTATTTTTTAATTATTATTTATATCAGAGTTTGAAAAGGGGCCAAAACATGTTTCATGTGTGGGAGCACAGTCCAGCACGAATTAACGAACAGAATTCATCTACGTTTAATCCACAAATAAAAAACAAAAGTTTCCTTAAAAACTACCCATATGTAAAAAGTACAGAAATACAGAACTCTATAAAAAATATGCTGGACTCTGCTTGAATTGGTGTGTGTGTGTTTCTTTTTTTTTTTTTTTTTTTTTTTTTTTAATTCAAATGCTTAAAAATGCTGCTGTATGTTTTGTGGGCAATTTGAGGGGAGCGTTTAACTGCAGAGGGTGTTAGTGTGGCCTGGATGGACTTCAGAGGAATGTCGTCAGCTCCCTCAAATCCCGGAATGGCCAGAGACTCCAGCTGCATGTTAAAGACGATCTCACCACTGCAGGAAATGAAGTTGTCCACCGGAACGGACACTTCGATGGGCTCTTGGATCTCAGACTCCACCTCTTCACGCTTGCTGAAAAGCCGGTCAAGATAACTGCTCTGGCAGCTGGTGTTCTCCTTCTGGAGCTGCTCGTCTTTGCGGACATCCCAGCAGGCCTCGTCGATCAGGCTACTCTCGTCGCCGCCACAGTCCGTGAAACTTTCCCAAGGACAGGGCGCTCGGACACCGAGCTGTGCCAGGTTCACCAGACACTTCTCCTCTTTCTCCTGAATGATGGACTTTGAAATGGAGCTGCTGGGGACATGGGAGTCCAGCTGAGAAAATGATGTGTTCAGCTCGTTCAGGAGGTCCACATCACCAGGCTCCGGTTGCAGGCTGAGTTTGATAGTGCCGGCAATGAACGAGTCAAAGTCGAAGTGGTGTTTCTCTTGCTCGAAGTCCTTCTCGGCCACGCTGTTGTTCTGAGACGCCTCTTGCAGGGCAATCTGGGCCTTGACCAGTCCGTTCTTCTCGCACTTGCTCTTGCCCTTCTTGTCGATCTTCTCTTTGCTCTGTTGCTCTTTCCAGTTGGAGAGGTCGATGATGAGCTTGGGCTCATAGTAGTGGTTCACCTCACTGTCCCTCCAGATCAGATTGTCCAGGTAGGATGGGGACACAGCTTTATAGTTGCAAGTGTAGCTGCACTCCTGGTCACAATACTTGTTCTCGTGGTGATCATCTAGCTGCCACGAGCACTCTGGTGGTAGGTCGAACAAAGGATCCTCAAGGAACTTCTCGCATTCTCCATCCATGTATTTGCGCGGGTCGATCTGGACCACCTCCTCGTCCGTGACGTCGGACATGGCTCGAGGATCACGCTGTACATCCTCCACCTCATGGGTGCTGTGCAGGTGCCAGTCCTGATCGGAGAACTGACTGTCATGATACCTGCAGCAGGAAGATAATAGCCAACGTCAGAAAACATGACAGCCAGCATACCCATTTCATTGTCCATCATATGTCTAACTTCTACAAATGCTATAAAAAACCAGAAGTATAAACCAAGACATATACTTTCACAACTCAGTGCTCCAACACGCAAACTCAGGACCATCAACAACACGCAAACTCAGGACCACCAACAATATACAAGGTGGTGTGTGAAAAAAGCTCGGAGGATAATCAGAGACTCCAGCCACCCGGGCCATGAGCTGTTCTCACTGCTACCATCAGGCAGGCGGTATCGCAACATCAGGACCCGCACCAGCCGACTTCATGATAGCTTCTTTCCCCAAGCAATCAGACTTCTGAACTCTTGATCTCCCACGATCAAAATACATCAGCACTGCACTTTATTACTCTTACTCCTATATCTCACACCGGACTGTCATAAATTATATTATTATTATATGATATTCTCTATTAACAACACACTGGCAACTAACTATCAACCGACAGCCTGAATGTCAATACAGTACATTACAACCTACTGTATAGTTTATATATACTATATATACTTTTTTTTTATTGTATAATGTGTATCTATGTTGTGTGTATTGTATACTGTACATTGAATGTTATTATTTGTATATTGTGTTGTGTGTAATTATGTGTATATTAGATTTTAAATTGTGTTGTGTTAATCTGATGTTTATTGTAAATTGGTATATGTCTCATCACTGTCACGACTACTATGTTGCTCGGAACTGCACCCAAGAATTTCACACACTATTGCACTTGTGTATATGGTTGTGTGACAATAAAAGTGATTTGATCTGATTTTGAACACTCAGGACCTCCAACACAGTTGTGCTCAATATCATCTCGTTAACTTGCAGCCATCTCAAATCTCTTGAACATCTTTCAAAGATTTGACACCATAAACCTCAAAAGCTTGTTCTTCAAAACCCAGTTATTGTTTTTCCATTGAAGTTTTGCCTTGCTCACTGTAGCAGTCTTGTCAAGACAACTTTGTCTCCTAGCAGACTTATAAAAAACTGTGCACCCTGACTCCTGGAAATTGTGAAAAGCCAGCCAATCAGATTGGAGCTTGCCATTTCAAGAAAACTCTTTTCATTGGACTGCTCTGCTTTTAAGTCTCAAATCAACTTTTAGCCCAAGATCTCACTGATGGATAAACTAAAACTGGAATTTTTCATTAGGTGTGAGCTCACCTGTCCCAGCTGTAGATGTGACTGTGGCTCTCGTCCATGAGCAAGATATCATCCACCTCATCCTCAATGTGGAAGGGGTGTGTGGACACAGGTTCATCTAGAGGGAATGAGTAATCGCTCATGTACGGGTGAGCAAGAGCCTCTTCTGCAGTGAGCCGGTCCATGGGGTTAAAGGTCAGGATCTTCTCCAGGAAATCCAAAGCTGTATTGGAGTAAAAAAATAGGCACGAAGGGATTAGATTTAGGCTGCTACTACTTCTCCCTTTTCCCTAGATCAAGATTTTAAATTCTGTTACTCTTGATGCCAAACCACACTCCCCTAATATTTGTTTTAAATGATAGAGAACGCAATTGGTTGGTGAGGAACTGGGCCATGGTAAAGGAGAGGAGAGAGAGTAAGGAAGAGAACAAGGGAGAGAGAGGAGTTTCTAGGAATTCTAGGAAATGTATGCATTCTGCAAATATGCTTGTGTAACTAACCCTCAGGGCTGACACCAGGCAGTAACTTGGCGAGTGGCGTGTGTGGTTCTGACATGTCATTCTTGATAAAGACAGGTATGACACTTTGAAGCTCTTGTCTGTCTTCTTCATGAACTACCGGAATGGATTCCAGAATGAGCTGCATCTGTTCCAGCTCGTGAGCTCCTGCAAACACACAAGTGTAATTTTGAAAATCTGTGTCAAGACAAATGCACTGCCCAGTTTAACAACTTAAACAGCATTATGCTAAAAGAAGACCGTTTTAGTGTGCGTGTTTTTTGGTCTTCAAGAGGGAAGGTTGAAGGCTAATATTAACCCACAGTGTTCACACACATTTTGCATGACTTTAGTTGTTTGTAATTAGTGGATAAGGATTTAAAATAAAAAATGTTTTATAGAGATTGCTCTTGTTCAATTTCTAGCTGATAAAATGGAGCTCATCATAACTAAAAAAAAAATAGTATAGTGCCTATAGAAATTTCCATGACTTTAAGATTTTATTCGTGTCTTCTCCAGGCCTGGAAATAACAATTTTAAAATTCCCAGCTATTTTCAGGTTTCTAAACCCATGATAACCTTCAATTTTGTCCTAGTTTCCATTCTCAGAGGGGCCGTGGTAGCTCAGCGGTTAAGGCTCTGGGTTACTGATCAGAAGGTCAGGGGTTCAAGCCCCAGCACCGCCAAGATGCCACTGTTGGGCCCTTGAGCAAGGCCCTTGACCCTATCTGCTCCAGGGGCGCTGTATCATGGCTGACCCTGCACTCTGACCCCAGCCTAGCTGGGATATGTGAAAAGAAGACTTCAATGTATATGTGCAAATGTATAATGTGTGATAAATAAATAAAATAAAAATAAATACTGTGGAACAAACACCTTGTCCAAGTTTATTTTAGTACATAGTAGGGTTGGGTGATATGATCAAAATCTTATATCACGATTTGAGTAATTTTATGTCACGATGATATATATCATGATATAGTCAAAGTTTTCTGGAAAATCTATACAAATATATAAATTGGTTTATATATTAAATAACCATATTGTAATGCCTATTTTTGGAACTCCAGTCAGTGAATTAAATACTTTACAAATTAAAACTGCTTCCTCTTTATTTGGAAGACAATGTCAAAGAAAAATCAACCTTACCAAAATGCTTTTTTGGGGATGTGTTAAGATCCAGGAATTTTGGTTGAGGGTTCAGAGTTTTATGTGTGATGTATTGGACACTCAATTTTCATTTTGCCCCAGACTCTGTATTTTAAGTGATGGGGCAGTCATTAATATAGGGGACAGATATATAAAAAGTTGGGTCCTAGCCAGAGTTACAATCGGCAGACAGATTATTCTTAGGGGATGGAAGGTGCTGGAGCACCCTCATTTCAGGAGTGGTGCACAGAGATGGGCGTGGTGGCGGCATTCGAGGAGGTGACATATAGAAGGCTGGGAAAATGGGATTTGTTTAATAAGAAGTGGGGTAGATATTTGGCCTTTTTGGAGGGTTCTCGGGGAGGGGCAGTGGAGAGAAATTTGTAGTTTTAAATGTGTGTGTGAATTCTTATTGTTTTTTTGAAAGTATAAGAATGTTCGGGGGGAGGGGTTTAATTTATATAATTTGATTCCGTATTTTCTGTTACGTTTATTTAATTTGTGAATGGAATCAATACAAATTGTTAATAATAATACAAATAAAAAAATAACAACAAAATGCTAAATATAACAGTATGCAACATTTCAGTTCAAAATGTTGTTGACCAATATTATTATCATTAGCTATAAATTTTGCTCAAGAAACTTAAGATGTTTTCAAAGCAATGCGACAAAGAAAAGAAAACATAAGTAAAAAATATCCAATGAAAATAAACAATTCTTGAAGAATAAATACATCAAATAAATATCACAACTGGCAAAATAAATAAATGACTGAATTAATGCAGAGTTCATCTTTTGGCTTTCATAATATTCTTTTGCATGCTTCATTTTGAGGTGGTGAAACAGACTGCTTGTATTATCATCACACAAACCACAGATGTCGCACCTGTTTTAATAAACAAGCTCCTCTTCATTTTCTTGACCTGTTTGGGAGTCGTCCCATTCTGTGGGGATTTCATTATCCATCTGGGGTGTTCCTGGGTAAAAAATGATTGAGTAGCGCGAGTGATCCCGCTCTGAGCTCTCCTGTCTCTGGAGTACAAATATTGGAAAGCCTGCTGGACTTGAGCGCACTTCGGAGCTCCAGAGGCAGCGCACACCACCGTCACGTGAAACATTTGCATGTCAGATGAGAAGAATATTTAGCACTTTTAAAGCGACAAACGCTCGATGAAGGGCATTAATTTTGCCTGGACGGACGCAGAAAAATTTTAAATGCTGGAAAAACCCTTCAATTCTCTCAGTCTCACGTGAAGCCCTGCCCACTGACAGATGAGCCCACGCTGGGCACATGAATATTTACATTTCACAATATACAAGATATAGCAAAATCTCTATCGGTTGACACATTATATCGTCATATCGCCCAGCCCTAGTACAGAGAACACAGAAAATTACCTTCCACTACCTAATCGTGTGTGAGATAGCAGAGATTATGTCACGGTGAAATAAACTAAAAAAAAAAAATAAAAAAAAGTGACTGAACAGATAGGACAGAGACAAACAACCAGACTACAAGATTTATTCATACACACAATGTTTAAGTACCTGCAAAGAGTGTTTTTCCAGTCAGCATCTCAGCAAAGATGCACCCAGCGGCCCACATGTCGATGGCTTTGGTGTAGTTGTTAGGGGAAAGCAGCAGACGAGGAGAACGATACCATTTAGTGACCAGGCCTTCGGACAGATGCCCCTACGAGAGAGATAACCATCGTCATTACAAATTCATAACTATTTCACATAATGTTACAGTTCCAGACGAAGGCCCTTTAAACACAGCAGGTACAAAAAAAAAAAAAATCTCTTTGAATATGACATAACATCCCCTATTCTATGAGCAAAAGATATTAATAATTCATGTTCCTCATGTTTCATCTCTTTCATTGGCAAGGTCAGGCTTTGTGAGGATTATTTCTACATCTATGCACCACATTACGTTGTTTTGTGGCTTGTTTTATTCAGGATCATTTGCTGTTGGAAAAGATGTGCCGTTTTCCATATTCTGTTTATGTTTAACAAAGAAATAACCCAAAACACAACAAAAATGTTTTACTTGGGGGCAATCATTACCATGCTCATTCCTTCATGAAACAAACAAAATATGGGAAATGGCATATCGCTACTTGGGTCACTGATAAATAAGGTGGTCGGAGGCGATACAAATTCCTCTCATGAGCACACATCACAGATGTACAGAAGTGAACATCTGTAGTTAAAGTATATAAGTATTGTTTTGTTTCTAAAAATAATAAATTGTTTGGGTTCAGAAGAACTTTATTGTCGACTGGAGTCGTGTGGATTATTTTGATGCACCATAAATATGCATTTTGGACTGTCATAAAATGGAGTACATTCACTTGCATTGTTTAAAGGAGGAGGCCTGAAATGAAATCCTAAAAGTCTTAAATTCTGTTTTGATGAAGAAAGAAACTCAGATACATCTTGGATGGCCTGAGGGTGAGTAAATTATCAGCAAATTTTCATTTTTGGGTGAACTATTCCTTTTATGTTTTTCAAAACATTCAGCTTATTTTAAAATACAATTTTCACTGATTATTTAAGAAATCATTGAAAGATTATTCTGCACTACTAATGCCAACATCTTTCTTTTTTACACCACATGACATTTTTGTCACTGAAAAAAAAAATCAAAATGGCTGAGCTACATGCAAACACCACTTTGAATGTGAAACGAATGTCCTTGTATTTTACGATTTGAGACTTTTCCCATGTAATGACATGACTATCCAATTTGTATGTTTTTACCTATTTCCAGTATGATTATGATCATATGAGCTTTTAATTGACACCTATTTGGTTTAAAGTGAGCACTTTTTAAATTAATTAATTAGAAGCCTCAGTTTAACACAGTGAACGCAAAAAAGTAATATAATCGGTTATTGGTATCTGCCCAGAAAATTCATATATGGCTACATCTCTTGTTACCAAGAAATCAAGGACTAAAGGGCAAAAGGACATTAAGTTACATTTAATGACTGAAGGAGTAGACAGACATACAGACAGATGAAGACAGATAAGAAACAGTCCATCTTGACAAAATCTCGTGTTGTGTGACAAGACAGTGACACCAATCTGCACCTCTGGACCACTCTTAACAAAGAAACACACAAAAGTGTACATCCATAGCCATTTTCCACTGACATGGTTAGGGTTCCTGGGCTGGTGCGAATTCTCAAACTGTTCTGTGCATTTTCACCGCAGAAAAGACCGTTCCGGGGCCGAAAACCTGGTTCCGCACCGGCCCCAAAAGCTTGCTGGTCTCTAACGCAGGAGCTGATTATGTCAGGGGACGGAGGGCAGGATAATGTTTCGTCACCACGGTAAAGTTTTCCCAAAGAACAACATTAGCTACCGTCTGCAGCCAGGAGTACTTCGCTCTATAACAATAAAAAAACCCACAAATTTATCAGCAATCAAAAACGTTCAGGTAAAAACGAAACGAGTGCTCTACATGCGATATGGTATTTATGAAGATCCGATATAAACTAGAGAGTTCGCAAAGAAAAAAAAAAATACTCTGAGAATGCAGATACAGCACGAAATGATGCACGCCGCCTTCAAATGGACAAATGACCAAATCATAAACAAATTGAAAAACACTTTAGGGAGTACAGGGACCATAAAAAATAGACATAAGCAAAAGCGACAGTAGACGGAGCAATGATATTTTGGACTCTTGACACCAACCAGCCTGCTAACTAACCGGGCATTCAGCCACTAATGCTCGTGATAAACAGTGAATCGCCGGTGTCCTCTGCAGCTGATCTCAGTAAGTTGTTATAACTTTCCTTACATTGATATCATCTTATTTTGTGCATTGTTTTGTTCTGTAAGGGGATTTTTGACCAGCTACTCACTACATTTGGAAGATTGCGGCTATCTGTTGAGTAAAACGGTGGGATTCTCAATCAATAATATTATATGCTATGGCAAAAATGATTCCACTGTAACAGTTTACAGAACTTAGCAAGTTAAGCCATAGTTCATACAAAATAATATAATTACATTATCTGTCATCTTTAGCGTAGGTGTTGTCTCTGGCAATCTTGTTGAGCAATGTAATAATGATGGATTGCATTAATCCGTATGTTTAAATATGTCCTCCAAAACAAAAAAAGCTGTATACAAACACACTGTGACACGCCATGTTTGTTTATATTTGTGGTAGTCACTTGAATCTGTGTGAATAAAAGCGTCTGCCAAATGAATAAATGTAATTGTATCTACCACATAGACAGTAACCCATTACGTCACCATTCAGCTCTCAGGTAAGTGTAAAAGCATGGCCGGTTTACGATAGGCTCCAGATTGCCCCGGCCGTGAACCAGTGGAGCACAAGCTCAGCACGAGAACCATCGCAATTTTGGTGGAAAAGGGCTACCAGTGACCCAAAACAAACACACAGACTTGAAAGTCCAGTGATTCCACAAGCCGGATATGCCCACAGTTCAGTATGAGGGCTATTTCTTTGATTCTCATTTACAGAATGTCTGTCGAGTGGTTAAAAGACATATCACAGCAGACCGTACGCTCTGAATCCTCTCTCAACTGACTCCTGTCCTTTTCTGCATATTGTTGCCCCAGTGGCATATCGCGGCACCATTTTATGGCCCGTTCTGCATAACGCGGTGGCCCATTTCAGCTTATTGCAGCCCATTTGGCCCATATGCCTGTTTCGCGGCCGGCGAGGATTTTTTTTATTTTAACAGTTGTTAGTGCTGCACGTATCCATCCAGCCGTCTCACTTCACTATAGCGGTTCATGCGCCTGTTGTCGTTGCTCTTTCGGAGATTTAAACGCTTTAATTTCCGTTCGTTCCAGGCAACCATGAACAACATGCTCCATATTTTAATAATGGCATTTTGAGACAACCGTGTTAAAGTTAATCGTATTAAAGTCACTACGAATGAAGTGCCTCCCACTGTTGTTTTGAATGAGGGTGTGTTCCATTCAGAAGTGATCATCCCTATGCCACATTCCCTTCAAAGACTTTACCATCCACTGTGAGAGCTTTGAAGGTGTGGAACAAAAAAAAAAAAAACAAGGGTCATTCAGAACTTTAAGTCATTTTAATTGGAAATTTGGTTTGAAATTACAGCATGACTACCATGAATGTTCTCCCTTCCAAGTGCCCTTTGGAGGGTGATTTATCCCATTTGGAACGCAGTCCGAGTTCGACAACTAGCAGGAAATGTTCAAGGAATAAAAAGACATAACTTCCTTAAACCGTCTTGAAATGGTTTAGATCACACCCAACTGTGAACAACGGGCCTGGAGAACATGTTTATGAAGAGAGCGTAAATTAGGTTTATTTCCAGACAGTTCTGTCAATGGTTCTCACCGACTTCACAACACCGGCACAGAACAATCAGAGAGCAACATTTGCTCATTCAGGAAGTGATGCTAGTCCCACAATCTGCAAGTTTAACAAGGTGACCCTCTTCTCATCTCATTGAAATACAAACGTGAGCGAGACACTGTTGTGAGAGAGTGTGCTTCCAGAGAACCAGAAGCAAACCAGTCATGACACATTTTAGGCAACTCATTTGAATGTTAAATCCACCCTCGCTGTTGGCGTGAGGTGGCATATGACTCACACAGACCGTGATATGGGCTCCTAACCAACCAGCAGGACATTTAAATGTCAGACAGACATGACACACTTCATATTTAGCACATGAGTGGCAAGAATCACTATTGTTTTTGCTCGCAGTTATTGTTAGGGTTTTGAACAAACCCCTGACCTAACTATTAAACTATTGTGTGTAACTCATCCAGAAATAGATAGAATTTCGTTTTTGGGTGAACTACCCTTTAACACTTTATTTCATAAAAAGAAAGAAAAGGAAGGAAGTAACACCTCCTTTTGTTGATCTGGTGTTTCATGAGAGAGCAGTACGTAGACTGTAGATACAAAACCCATTTCTGTTTGGGTCATCAGAGAGCACAAAATTGGGTCAGACTCTAGGTCTAGTGATTGAGACTGGTTTCAGTGCATGTTGCAGACCGATCTTCTGTAAAATAACGAGGTCAATGTGGGAAAAATAGTTGAAATACTGTCCGTGACATGCCAGGCCTGATTTATGCTGTGTATGTCAAACATCAAGTCTTCATAAACTACATTAAACACACACACGTGCACACTAACAGAGGAGCCTCTATTTTACTCTGGTAGCTTGACAAAAACTCTCCTTAAACAGCAGCAATGACGAGGAAGAACAAGTCTGAACCCAATGACACACAAAACATCAAACACAGCACTTGGAGGAAGACCAGAATCCAGAGCGCTTAGCTAAACCCAGACAAAGAGAAGAGAAGAGAGGGGGAAGGGAAGTGGGGGGTTGATTTGCTCCGAATGTGAATTCCAAACATTCCTCAGACTGGGTCGGATTTCTAGAGCAGAGCAGCTAAACACAAAAAGACCTTCAAAAAACAAGCAGCTGCCCTTCAATACAGGAACCTTCTCGCATTATTAAAAAGGGCAATATTTTACTCTCTTGTAGCCAACTATGTATGCAGTAGACAGCAAGGCAGCTCATTATGTTTAGGGACAGAGCTTATGTCTACATAGTACATAGAACTCTTTTTTTTCTTTTTAGGAGTAAGAAAAATCCTGGTTTCCATGATATGACCCCAATGCTGTCGCGATTATTAAATAATCGTCTGATTGTGGTTATTTGACCTAACTGTTATTTTTGAGATAACCGCGATTATTGTGCACTTTAAATACCAATCACATTTTACTGTCTAAATGAAGGGAATTTTAAGCAAATATATAAATGCCATGAGCGGAGCGTTTGTGCCTTATTCAACTGAACTCCGACCGGCTCACTGAGCCGCACAGAGGACCGCACTCGGAGTGCGTGATGATTAATTGCGTCAGAAGTGTGCTCTGATGCACGCGCGGTCTGTGGAGGTACGCGCCAAACTCCCGCAAATGATTTTGATAGTGAACGCAAAGCGCTCCGGTTTCACTTTCATTCAACGTTCATGTAATGTCAAATGTACTTGGTCATTGGGGTTCATACATGCATTTTTAATGATACACAGTGACACAGAGGAGAAGACACCCACTTTATTTCTGTGGAGATGATAGAATGAAGAAACAAAGAATCTCAAACGGTCTTCATGTGAAATAAGGACTCGTGGGTTTAATCGGAGAGCTTAAAATAACACGTGAAAGTGAAGAATTTAGGACAGATATTTTACTATTGCTTACTTTAATATAACAATCACAGCCGTGCTGATAGATGTACATACAGCACCCTTGCTCATGTGATATTGCTTTAATATAAAAGCTATTCAGGTTGGCTGGGTTCCAAATGGAACTGTCATAATCGCAATTTTTACTTTTGACAATTAACTGTCAGCCAAATTTCATAATAATGACAGCCCTATATGACCTATAAGACCATTTCATGTCTTTGGCACAGGAAATTCATTTTCTTAAAACATCTCTTCAAAAGTCAGACAGTCAAAAAACATCATATGGATGCAACTATAAAACATTCTTTCACATTATACATTGATCCATCCAACACACATCAATTCGCTTTTTTCCCATATCCCACAGTCTGAACATGGAAGGGTTTTATAGGTGAATTATTACCTCTCTCCAGGTCTTAGAAACTTTTTTTCATTACATTTTCACCAGTTCTGACTGCAACCATACTGCCATGCTCCAAGCAGGAATATTTCTTAGCCAGAGAGCCTTACCATATGTTTAGCACTTAAATGGCCTGTCTGAATTTATAGCTTGCCTATAGATCATATTTACCCTTCAAAATTATGCCACCTGGAGGTTGGCCATTTAGAAGACAGGCTTTATCTAATTACATCTTTATCTAAATCTCAAACTGACAATAGATATTGTATGACTTTCTTTCAAGGAACACAAAAGGAGATTTACAGAATGTCCTGGCTGTTCTTTCCATGCAAAACATCTCCTTTTCTGTTCCATGAAAGAAAGAAAGTCAGATGGGTTCGAATGATATTCGGGCGAGTAAATTCTCATTTTGGATGAACTATTCCTTAATCTCCCAATGTAGAGGAATTCTAGGAATTGCAATTGAAAAACAGATGCATTGGCAGTAAGATGTGTGAAAATAATACTAGAGACAGCATTAGGGCTGATATTTGCTTTCCACAAACCTCCACAAGCCACAATTAAATGGCTGACTGAAGGAATGGGTCACTTTCGCAGAGCCATCATACACACACTCCCTTTCTCCATCTATCAATGCACAAAACTGCTTAAACAGGTCAGCAAAAGTGGGCACACAGCAGTTTGACAATACACCGCCGCAAAGAGAGAGAGAGAGAGAGAGAGAAATGGAAGTAGCAAAGAGAGACTGGACCATTTGTTGGAGGTACTTCTAAGAAAAGCATCATATTACCATTGTGCATAATTGAGTGTTCCCTAAGCCTAAGAAATACGTTTTGCAGCATCTCTTATCCTGCACTGGTTGTGCCACCAACATGAATTAAACCTCAAATTGTGTGGCTAATTGAGAAGTCTACTAAATTACTTGTCTAAGCAATCAGACTTACAATTTCGCCTGGTGGATGATAAAACAGACCAATATTGGGAAGTAGTTAACTAGAAGTAGCAGCACTACCAATTTAACTACATTTTTCAGTAGCATGACATTAGCTTAGCTACTTTCACAATAGTGTAGCTTTTCCAATAACGAGCTAGATTTTCCTATGAGTAGCTTCACAAAACGCTACATTAGTCACTTTATATTGTGAAAGCAGCAATGGAGTTGAGAGAGTAATCAATCCTAAACCGTCCTTTCTCGTGTAGCGCTGGGAAAACCAAATAATTTAAATGCATAATTTCTTTCAGACGGTTCATATAAATGATTCAGATTCACCTGAGCCCAGAGCAGCCTTAAAGGGACCATTGGGGCGAATCCATCTGTCTGTGTTATTTCAACTTAGGGATGCACCGATCAGGATTTTTACAGGCGATACGATCACCAATCGTCTTGTCACCTGATCAGCCAATACCAATCCCGATCATTTCACCTTTTATCAAGATATCTGTCATAACTGGCTATATGCAAGCGTTCTGCACACTGTCACTTTAAACTGAATTTTCCTCTTCCCAGTATTATCACTTTGCCTAGTTTTTGCTGACAAAAAAAAAAGTTTTCAAAAGTTCAAAAAGCTTATTAAAAAATCTTTTTTTAAAAAAAGACTTTAAATCAAGTATAGGCTAACAAAATATTCTCTATATTAAGATAGATAGCCCTATAAAATTTTTTAAAAAAGCTTAGTGTGAAACTGAATACAAACTAATAACCCATAAGTGCAATAAAACTTAATGTGACATTTTTGGTTATTGATTCACTGTCATCATTTCATATAATTATTTTTATTCTTTATTTTATTTTTGCATATATTGAATACATTATATTATGATATCTTTTTTTCCTCCCTCTTTTCTCCCCAATTTGGAATGCCCAGTTCCCAATGCACTCTAAGTCCTCGCTGTGGCGTAGTGAACCGCCAATCCGCGCATCTTATCACGTGGCTTGTTGAGCGCATTACCATGGAGACTTCACGCTATTCTCCGTGGCATCCACGCACAACTCACCATGCGCCCCACCAAGAGCGAGAACCACATTATAGCGACCACGAGGGGGTTACCACATGTGACACTACCCTCCCTAGCAACCAGGCCAATTTGGTTGCTTAGGAGACGTGGCTGGAGTTACTCAGCACGCCCTGGATTTGAACTCGCGACTCCAGGTGTGGTAGTCAGCGTCAATACTCGCGGAGCTACCCAGGCCCCCTATATTATGATATCTTAATATTGTATAAAGAATTATTATATTTATAAATTCCTTCCCTGCCTTTTCATTTAGTTGGATGACTGCATTAATATTTTCTTTTTTATTTGTTGCTGCTTGAACTTTAATGAGGGTGCTACTATTGTTAATGCCATTTAATCGGGAGATATTTAATAAAGATGTCTGAATAACATCACATCGTGTAACTCGCGTTATTATTGAGCTGGGAGACTGAGAAGCTGCTGCCATGAACGACAATAAGGACCGTTTCACAGCTCGCACTGTTTTTCCTTCGCCTTGTCACGTGTGAAACGCCACATTAACAGTACTGTACACAAACTTTTCATATTCGCCAAACCTCTCCCACTGCATCTTTGCTGAATCAAGATTATCGTCTTACAACACTATGCCAGTTTTCCCCACACTCCGTGATGTCATGACAGTGTTGCTGAAGTCTTAAAGGAGCCACGCATCTCTTGCAACATGAGTGATCGGTTTATTTTTACCGATCACGTCATAGGACATGAATATCGGCCAATACTGATCAGTGGCCTATTGATCAGAGCATCCCTATTAAAAATCATCTTTAATAGCAGAATTCCTGTTGAACAACTACATTACCCATTAGAGTTCGACCGATAGTGGGTTTTGCCTATACCGATAACTAAGGTGGGAAAACAGGCCGATAGCCCATTAATCGGCCAATAGTTTTTAAAATGTATAATATGAATGAAAAGTTTCCACTCAATATAAAATATAGTGTTGGACTTTAGTAAATATCACTTTCAATGGCAATACTTTATACATTTTTGTCCCACACTGGTACCTTCTT
The DNA here is from genome assembly GCF_019703515.2 of Myxocyprinus asiaticus. Classification (NCBI taxonomy): domain Eukaryota; kingdom Metazoa; phylum Chordata; class Actinopteri; order Cypriniformes; family Catostomidae; genus Myxocyprinus; species Myxocyprinus asiaticus. The sequence continues at coordinate 41,338,326 of NC_059361.1, read as the reverse complement.
CATAGACATTGTAATCTGAAACTAATGGAAATATTAATTTAAATATTACAGGTCAAATGTGTTCAGCAGTAACATAAAAGACTGCCTTATAAAGCCTTATAGCACCTGTACGCTTATCACTACTGACAATATTATGTCATTATAAAATTAACTCTATGAATGATGTCCAAGAAAGGGAGAGAGAAAAAGGGATAGAAATAAAATTTTAAAATAATTTTTTGCCTTAAAACAAAGTCTGTACTGTTGCAATTCACCTCAGAGCTGGTCGGTTTGGTTCATGCGTTACAACTCTTTAATGTAGGATTTTATTACAAGTTGATGGAAGAAATAAATGGGGAAAAATACTTCAAGAACCCAGATGGCTGGAAAATCTGTTCCCACTTTTGACTTTAAGCGAAATATTTAGGGTATTGCTGCTCTTTATGTAGGCCTATATTAAGTATGAATTTGTTCAATTAAATGTTTTCAACCTTTTTAAAACAAAATGTTAAATTTTTTACCATGGTATTACCAAACTTACCATGGTTTTACTATAGCAACATTGTAGTATCCATGACTGTAGTAACTATGGTTGTGTTTTCTATGGATTTTACTACAAATACCATGTTAATACCATAAACCCATAAGGAAAATATATGTGGTGGAGAGACAGCAGCTATTCATAGAAATTAAGCAGGAACAGCTCCGTCTCTCTCTCTAAAAGGCTCCGGAGGAGGTGAGGGAGTACATGCGTGAGAGGAGATCTGGCTGTCATATGGATCACGTGAGGCCACAGAGGAGAACCGATGACAAATTTAAGACACGTGTACACTTGGATACAGCCACAAAATTACTGCCAGCTCTCGCCACAACGTCCATAAAAAACAGAAGATAGGAAAAAAAAAAAAAAAAAACTACAGAGAGAATAAAAGACACACTGACATGAACGGTAAAGCAGATTGCCGAATTCTAAACCCCATTCAGATTTCCAAATTCAGAATGTGAAATAAACATCAGAAATTCGACTCTGATTCCATCGTGTATGATGAAGGAACAGCTGTGGCGTTCTTTTCATGATGTTTCTAAAGTGTTCCTATCTGCTTCCTTTCAGAATACACAAGACACGCACATACCAGCAGCGCAGTTGGGGAATACAACTTCTTGCATGCGGAAACCACACTGGAAGTTAACGTACGGGAAAGGGTTTTACAGAAACAGGATGTTGAGAGGTTATTTCGAGAACTGTGGGATTCTTGCAGCACTACTCTTTACTTCCTGAGACACAATGAATCAGTGAATGGAAGCTCATTCATATCTCAGCCAAACACAAGACGCCATCTGGAAGGGAGGGAATAGACACTGAAATAAACAAATATTAAGGAAAAATAAATACCTTATGGGAATAGTGGGGGTCCATAATTCTGGCAAGTCCAAAGTCCCCGATTTTCAGTACCAAGTCCTCGGTGTTGACAAAGAGGTTGGCGGGCTTCAGGTCGCGGTGAAGCACGTTTGCCGAATGGATGTACTTGAGTCCCCGCAGCAGTTGGTACATGAAAAGCCGCGTGTGATCCTCAGACAGCAAGCCCTGTTCCAATACTTTACAGAGGTCGGTTTCCATGTACTCCTGTACGATGTAGACCGAGTTAACCTCCGTCAAGGAACTAACGTCCTCTGTCAATGGCCGACCGCTAGGCCCCAGCGTTTCGAAAACTTTCACAATGTTGTCGTGGTCGAGCCTGCGGATGATCTTGATTTCACGCAGCGCATGTTTGATGCTTTGAGGGTCGGTCAAGACGATCTTTTTCACGGCAACCCTCTTGTCACAATCGGTGTCGACAGCAGAGAACACAAGGCCAGTTCCGCCATAGCCCAGCGGCTTCAAATCCATGTAGCGCGGGCCCAGGTCGAAGCCGTGAATGTTCATAAGGCTTTCGAATTTCTCTGCCATTCTTCCGATATTTGGCAGGAAGGATTTCTGATTTCACTGATATGCAGCAGATCTTATTTGCAAATACTATAGCTAGTTGAGAAACCTAACTTACAAGAAATAAGCACTCAAGCGGCATCCGATCCGGCTGTCACAGCGTATTCAAAAAGATGAGGGGAACTGATTGAGATATGCAACTTAGATATGTTGTCATCATCCAAAATGTCTTCAGCAGCTTTTTACGTATTTTGTGGGAGATTTTCTTCTTTATTTCAACGTTTACTGGGGACGTAATATAATGAATTTGGAGGCCAATCAAAAATCTCTGAACGTAACTGATATAATTAAACTAACTACCAATAAAACCATCGTCACAGTGCAGAAAATTTCAGTGTATGACTGGCCCTGAGCAGCAGCATTTTGAGACGGTCCAAATAAATGATGATAATTCTATATTTTTTTTCTTTCCTTTTTTACTGTTCCAAGCACCTGATGTGGGGAAATCTGAAGGGATGGCCGTTCTCAGTGAGACAGTTCCTTCTCAATGATCAGGTGGCTCCAGCTCACCACAGTCGCAATCGAAACTATCCTCCATTTTACACAAGGGTACCCTAAAAAACAAAGCAGAAAAACAACAGATTAGCAACTTGTTGCATCTCTGAAGACCAAAACACAAAGCTGATTATAATTCCATTCGTCACAAGCACTTACTATACACTTTTCCTTTTCAATTCAACAAACCCTGTGAAAAGTATCTTGCCAAGCTGGAATGAATTCGAGCCACGTTCAAGCCAAACAAGACTGTTTAAAGGATACCGAAGTGGACACAACATTCAGTTATGAACTTTCTGAATGAAATCGTTCCAGCTTACGCGGTTAAGACAGCAACCTTGGGCAATGTTTCCTGTGTGTACTATATCGATGATGTCCCTACGCTCTGATGTCATGGGTTCCTGTTTGTCCTCCACAGACAGTAAAACACACCACACACTGACTGTAACACACGTGAAATGGATTAATGTCCCAGTTGATGATTCAGCCACGTTGCAGTAGTGTGTGTGTGTGTGAGAGAGGAATATGATGGCCAACCGGTTTTGTTAACTAAAGGAGGGAGCCAACAGATACTAAATTAATCAGGTACTGATAAAATAACACCACCTATGAATCATATTTGAACAAAGAGAAAGTGTTTCTGTGTGCGAGCATGATTCTGTTATGGGCCAAAACATACAAACTCTATTCATTCACAAATAAACACTACTGACTTGAATAAACCATGAATACCCAGGAATAACAGCACAGACTAATGTATTATTCAATATTAAAGTTGACAGGATCAGATATATGTGTGCATAAATGACATTAATAATCATGCTGTAAACTTAAGTAACAATAAACTAGTAATATTGGTAGTATTGTGTGTTTTTAAGGTGGTGGTGATCAGTTGTCCTCCATTTTACTGTCATGCTCAGAGTCACTGTATATATTCATAGCACACAAATACGACCAATAACTCAGTGAAACAGGAAAAATACAAGATACATAAGCAGTATCATACTGACGTTAAAATAAAAACAAAAACAACAACAAATAGAAACCAGGACCAACGTCAACACTATTTCACCTAAACAGATGAAAACGTCTTAATAAACCATCTAATTGTAAAATACAACTACTAAAATGACAAATTAACGTGTTATAAATTTTACACGATTCAAGTGTAAAATCTGTATGTTTTGGGGGCGCTTCGGCGCGTCACCTGAACAAAGAAGCTTTTTTGACCGCGTCTGATCATCGCGCCGCCCTTTACTGTTAGAATAACCCCTTTTAACCTTGCAAAACAATCACATTTACTCTCCAGACATATTCGTATATAAAACCAAAACAATATACATTAACTTACTCTTCTCGCGGGTGTCATGTATGCTTTAATCCTAACCGCTTTTGGCTAGGCATCTGTGCGCTTCCAACGCGCCTTCCTTAAAGACTGCTCTGTGTGTGAACAGCAGTGTTCAAGCCTGACGCACATGCGCACTGTTCGTTTCTATTACTAACCGCTTGAGCTGCTATGCGTTAATACGCATGCGTGTTGAAAGCTTTTGCGCTCCTCCCTTCCTCAATAAATTAAAACTCACTGCAATAGAGCCAGAGACTATTATATGGCGTCATTTTTATATCACCAGAACTTGAATTGGAAAAAGTCTCAGAATTCATGATCTTGAAAAAAGACTGGGTGTAATTTGATGTCATCAAAAATATTTGCTGTTCATTTTAAATATTTGAAAACATTTTATGTGAATTCACCTATAAAAACAAAATTCAGGTTGTGAAATTCAAGTTTTTATTATTCAAGTGGTGGATTTCAGGTTGTTGAATATGGGTTGAAAAATTCAGGTGGCAAAATTTGAGGATGACATCCGGGAATGCAAGGAAGAGCAAACGAGCATCGATGTAATCCATCTCTCTCTCTCTTGGACAATCGCAAAGCGATGGAAACAGCTCAAAAGGCATTTTAAATGAATTAATGAATATATATACAGTATATTATACATATATAGCTGTAAATATATATAGCATACATTTTTAATAGTGTGCAGAACGTCTTTTCTTTGCTCCTTGGCAATTCACATTGAAGGAATCTGCTGAAAAGGCAAATAAAATTATTCACGTGCACGTGCACAGATAACACGTGATCCCCAGTTGATCCATAACCGGCCAATCTCAGCGGTACATCAACGTAAACATCTCTCATTCAGAAGTTTTTGTGTTGTTTTGTGGTTTGATTAAAATACAAAACGTCTGTATGAATGTAAGAGCTGCTTTTAGCTCATGAAGAATACATTGATAAGTGAAAGCAATCGAGGCAGTGTTTATGACTAATGTTTACATTGTAATCTGGCGGTGTGAATAAAGTCTGTGCTTCAACATTACCAACATTGTACATAACATGACCAACATTAGTATATACACATAAAATAATATACTGTAAATTGACATTATAGTGCTTTTATTATTATTATTATTATAATGTGTTACAATCATGACATACCATAGTCTGGGTGTTATGAACTTATATACATGAATGAACGTATATACTGTGTTTGATACACAGATAACTGAAATGTCTAAATAAAGAAGAAACATATAAGTGTTATATCTCCGTTCTCCCTCTTCATCGCTGCTTGACTTGGGTGAGATGAAGCCGTGTCACCTGAAAGATAAAACTTTAATGAAAGAAAAATAAAATGTTGGCTCTGGTAAGTAAACAGCAGTATCACTTTTTCAAGATTTATAAATAAAAACAAAAATTTTGCTGGCTTTTGACAGTGATGTCACATGCAACAGATCAATCTGCTCATGCATTTTATTTTTGGTATATGTACGAATTGAGTGTATAGGAAATTAATATAATAATACCTGAAAGGAAAATGTGAGGAAGAAAAAGACTGACATTTAAGGTTAAATGACTCGTGTGATGATCACTTTTGATCTTTCACGCATGCATTACCTGCCAAACAAAAGAAACTATAACGGAATACTGCTGTCTGATTTTAGTGTACAATGCAAATGCACATACTTCAGAATACTTCTGTAAAGTATATAGATGGAGCCCAGATTTATATTATCATGAAGGTAACGTGGTCTGCCTGAAAATAAACATAATAAATAAGACACTGACAAATCATCAGTAGTGTACAAATCTACATATGAGGTACGACTATCCAGAATTTGGATAAAAATATTAAAAAGCCAGATGGCATGCTAACTCAAGCAATCCAGACTGATGTAAACAATTAGGAACAGAATGTTTGTTGTACATTCAAAGTTCACTATATTTTCATTCAACACTAGTACAGATGTGCAAGAGAAAGTGAAATATAATTATAATAAATATAATAATTATTATCAAACAGCCAAGACATGCAACACACTTACAAAATGGGTAATGGTGGCTGTTGTTTCAGTCAGCCATAGGTCTGTAACCCTTTTTGTTTTTTTACAATGTTGTTGTCACAGTTGTTTAAAATTATTTTTGAGCTGTTTCCATCGCTTTGCGATTGTCCAAGAGAGAGAGAGATGGATTACATTGACGCTCGTTTGCTCTTCCTTGCATTCCCGGATGTCATCCTCAAATTTTGCCACCTGAATTTTTCAACCCATATTCAACAAGCTGAAATCCACCACTTGAATAATAAAAACTTGAATTTCACAACCTGAATTTTGTTTTTAGGTGAATTCACACAAATATTTTCAAATATTTAAAATTAACTTTCGATAACATCAAATTACACCCAGTCTTTTTTCAAGATCATGAATTCGGAGGCTTTTTCAAATTCAAGTTCTGGTTATATAAAAATGACGCCATACTATTCAGCAGAGACAGGCCACTTCTATTGAAATGAATGTGAGAAACTGGAACGCCCAACCAAGAAGCTCTAGTGCCCAAAGATCAACGGATGAAGAAAGGATGTCCCACCTTACAGGTAAAAGAGCCAATTATCTTTTAGATACAGACATCGCCTGTCAATCATCTAGAGAGCGCACATGCCAGGAAAATTGCGTTTTTCAGCGTTATCTGAGGCAAAGGAGCACAATTTATGATACTAGCGTTGTCACATTTTACTGCTGATTTGAAATATGTTCTTTTATCGTAATCTTGACTAACCATTTTTGAAATTTTTATGTTCCCCCATTTAAGTAGATAGGAGCACTGTCATGACTGGAAACAGTCACCCAGGAGCGTTCCAAAGATGGCCGCCAGTGGACTGACTTGCTAGAAAGACTTTGAATTGAGCTGTTCAGCTGTGACGTCAATTTGTAGGCGAACCGTGAAGTCTAAACTGCCATGTTTGAGGTATGACGGTGTGTTATTTATGTTGTAGAACAAAGCATCCACTTATCGCAAAATAATGTTTACCACAGACCTTATTTAACTCATAAGTTCATTATAAAAACCCCATAGGAAAATCCAGAGGGAACCCATGGCGAATTCTATTCCGAGTTTTTGGACTACAAGCTGAACAGCTCTATTACCACATAATCTATGGAGAGAACCAGAGCACTTTGAATAATTAAATTATAATGTTACACAGTAAATAAATAAATAGTTAAATAACCCTCTATGGCATGAATTTTTATTTTGGGGGGAAAAAAATATTTCATCCCATTTTTTTGGGAGCTTGGGGGTCCCTGATAATATATCCATCATAAAATGTCCTATTCCTATTCTGTGTGAAACCTCAGAAAGCAGTTGCTAGTGGATGTGAAACAGAGGTGGACATCACATTTCCGGCACTTGGCTTTTGGTGTACCTGTGCACCCCAGTACCTTGCATCTCCCCTTCTTTTCAGCCATAATCATCCAGTGGGCTGTGGCATCCTGGCACACATCACGGACTGGAAATGGAGCAGCGGGTCCTTTTCTCCTCTTCTCCTCATACTCACCAGCAATTGTGGACTGGGAAGACCTTTCTTGCACTCCAGGCTCTTTCCACTTTTGCATAGGCCTTCAGCGATGTATGACTTGAAGGTATACAGCTTCATATGTTCCTTCTTTCTTATGCCAGTGCCTTCACAATCTCTTCGGTAGAGCAGCCAGGTGGTCACGATGATCATATCCAGTAAGTGGAACACCAGCCGTTGGTACCACTTCTTTGATCTGATTTTGTTCCGGTACAATGCAATCAGTGAGTCAAGCAGATCCACCCCTCCCATATTCTTGTTGTATTCTTTCACCACAGCAGGGCAGGGGACTTTGGTGATCATCTTTCGCTTGCGATCCCACCTGTCAACCTCGGTGACTGGGTGGGCTCCAGTGTCACTCAGAAGGGTCACTGAGCGGTTATCATACCACTTCAAAACGTGCAAGGTGGTTTCTCCAACCATGGCCATCTTCTGTTCAAAAGATCCACATCCTGCTCTCTTCAGCTCAGCATCGCACATCAAGTCGACGCCTGGTAGTCTGTTGCCACGAACAGTACCAGTGCAGTGAATTCTTTGCTGAACCAGTGTAAGCACAAGAGGGACACTCGTAAACCAGTTGTCGAAGAAAAGCTTGTAGTTTTCTTGCTTGGGTATAGGCTGGGCCAGACGGAGGACAACGTTGCCACTTGCTCCCACATCTGATAGCTCAGGGGGTTGAACAACTCTCCCTGTGTAGATTTCTAAGTTGTGTGGGACACCATCAGAGCCAGCCAAGACGAGTATCTTGTAGCCTCATTTCTTTGGTTTTGATGGCAGGTATTGCTTCAATCTATTTCTTCCCTTGAATGGGACCATCTGCTCATCAACAGACAGCTTCTCACCCATTGGGACAGTATAAGAATAATAAAAAACATAATTCAACAATTACACACATAACGCGCATTCTTTGCTCTTCATGTTGGTGCAGTAGCACTAAAAAGCTTCCTGTATTTGTCAGTAAGTGGGGGAAAATAAGACAGAAATATGAAATTGCCCAGTGCATAATTGTTCCCAACCAAAATCACTTGAACGCACATTATGCCGTAATTACAACTTCCGAGCTCATAAAAATGAACTTCCCAGGAGGACTTGAATGCACCATATGGTCCTAATTATGCATCCGAGCACATCTCCACACTTTAGCATGATATTGCTTGAACAAAAATGGTCTAACTGCACAATGTTGCCCTGAGGCAACAAACCAAAAACACAGTTTTAGTATATAAATAAAAAAAGGTCTTTAAACAATTAAACATACTTCTTTAAATTTAATTTTTTATTTTTATATAAAGTTATTTCAATTTAAACATATTAAAAAGTGATATTTATCTTACCAATTGGTGGCACTGTGTCCCATGTGGCTTTGCTTCCTGAAAGGCCTGCTCCACCCCCAGACAAAAGGACACACCCACTTGAGCCCCTCATTTCATTGAACACAGACATGTCAGGTGATATTATATATATATATATTTTTTTATTTTTTTATTTTTTTTAATTAAAAAATAAAAAAAAATTAAAAACAATTAAAGGGGCGGTGTGAGGTCCAAAAAGGTATATGCCATAGAGGGATAAATACATTTTAATTCTGCAACAGTCCAGGAAACACAATTATTGCTTTAAACATTTCCTAATATTTCCTGTCACAGAACTAGTAGCCTATTGTATTCTTTTTTTCTTTTTCAGAATATTTTTTTTTTATTTGAATCGAAATGTCGTTTTTAATAATACACTTGATTTCCCACAGGAATGATAGGCTTTTTTATGTATCATAATCACTCTTTTATTAGTTCTTTAGTCAGGTCAGTTTGGAGTTCTTTGGTCAGTATTTGTACAGGGGTTAAAATGCAGGGGTTTTTTTTGCATCACTTTCAGCACCAAGGGGAATTACAAAATAATGTTTAATATTCAGATAACATCGTCAACTGTAAAGTATTTGAAAAGAGAGTAACAGGGGGTTAAAATAGCCTTTAGAGACAAAAAAATCTGTTATGCAGACTGCATGTTGTGATCCAGCTCTACTTACTGCAGTTAGGTCGATTAATTGCTCTGCATTCCCCATCTCGCTTGCAGAATAATCATAATAATTATTATAAATTATCCGAGTATCTTCATATGGCTTCGAGCAGAGGACTGCATCAGAAGACTGCAGGATGCTGCTGCATCAGCGCATAAGAGCTGTTCAAAAGCCATCTGAAAGTCCAAAACGCTGTCCAATATGTCCACTGACTGATTAGTCACCAAACACGGTTCAGACACACTAAATGCTGCTAAGCAGAGCTACATGAGCTGGAAGAGAATAATCAGGACTGCATGTCCTGCGCTAGTGCTGAATGGATGGATTGTGGCGCAGCATCAGCATCATGTGAATCCCCATGTGCTCGTGTCTGTGCCGCACTACGACTGCGCACTCACACCACAGCACTGCCATGTGCGCCCGACCCATCATATATTACACAATGTACTATATCCTCTTCACCACCAGCATGAAAATGTTTTTGCTGAATTTTCTGCATCTTGTTAGGTGCATTAACATAGGGCTATTAGAAAGATTTTGTTTTTATTTTATCCATATTTTATCACTAATTTATTATAAAATTACTAACACATTATGTAAGTATTCAATTAACTTTATTATTACAAAACATTTGCTTTAAAAACAATGTCAGTATGTCCCATGTAAGATACATCATGATTTAATAGTTCACCCCAAAATCTCAAAAAATGATTGCACAACAACAACAACAACAACAACAACAATAATAATCATTATTATTATTATTATTATTATTATTATTATTATTATTATTATTTGTAGAATAATAATAATAATAATACAAGTTATCAAGCAAAATGTCCAGGCCCTTTTCACACAATGAAAATGGATGGTGACTGCAGCTATCAAAGTGCAACAAAGGATAAAAAGGTAATAAATGTAGCCCAAAAAACTCATGAGCAATATTCCAAGTCTTGTAAAGCCATACAATTGCTTTGTGTGAGTAAAATACAGAAATTTAAGTCAGAAGTATCTAAAAACATTTCCTTCCTTCCTTTTTGGACCTAGAGAGAGCACCTGTCACAACCCTCTTTGATTGTATGCAAAAGAACAGCCTAGAAATGCTGACAACAATTTTCCTTTTTTGAGTGAACTAACCCACAGTGGCTTGTATGGTCTCAGAGGTATTAACAAAAAAATATCCATGGTCCACTGTAGCAGTGTCAGCAATTAACCTTTTAAATATAATAATAGTAACAATGATAATAATAATCATAACAACAACAACAATAACAATAACAATTATATTTATTATAATTATAATTATTATTCATTATTTTTATTGTAACAATTAATTAAATAATAATCATAATTATTATTATTATTATTACAATTATTATATAATTATACAATTAAATAATAATATTAATATTAATACAAATAATTGCTGTTGTTGTTTTTGTTGTTGTTGTTGTTGTTCATCATCTTCGTTCTTCTTCTTCTTCTACTTCTTCTTCTTATTATTATTAAGGGGCAACATTTGCCTCCTAGAGTTGATTTTCAGGTTTTAACTTATTAGGGCATACTGTATGTTATGCTTTTTTATAACTACTATATATCAAATGTTTAATCAATTAATTAAAATAAAACCTCCATGTGAATAATGAGAATAACCAGGACACTATTTATTCCCAGAACAGAATTACAATAGAAATACATCAGATGTTACAAATAATTATTTAATGTTATAAAAGTTTTTATTGCATGGAGCATTTTTATCTTATGGTTCATTTCTGACCCTATTATGTAGGATATACTTGTCTTTGATTGTTGATCTGTCTGTCCCTCAGGTTTTGCAAATGTGTGTCTTTATAGCAGGTTTAAAAATGTACTGCATATAGTAATTATATGATGCTCCTCCAAATCTGTGCCATATCAAACTGTCAAAAATGTATTAATATAATTTGCAATGTATTCTTATGTGGAAATAAAGATCCATCTCAACAGTAAGAAAGATGTTGTGTAACTCACAGACGTATAGCGTTTCTCCTGATTAACATTTTATGATGGAAGAGTTTCACATAGCCCTGCTTCACACTAAACATCTTATAGGTCAGCCACCCTAGAAGCCCAGATGAACCCACACAACACAAGTGTGACCTCTGCAAACATTGTGATTGGAGAGGGTCTTTTAATGTCGATAAAAATAAACACAAATAGGTGTGATAATGTAGACTTTGTATCTACCTGCAGCATGCAGAAGGAGATCAGTACACGTTGGGTAACAGAGGTGTGCCATTCCCTCATTCACTTCAAACATGCAGGTTTATGACCCTCTAACTGTCATCAGACTGTCTTAAACAAACAGGTGCTCATAACCCACTTTCACAACCAACCATTTATCATTTATAAAGTGATGACATTTCCCCAAAATCCCACATGTGGTTTTCCTGGTTCAACTTTATAGATATAATAGAAGCTACCAGGCAAAAAAATAAATACAAAAAAAAAATTAATAAAATAATAATACTTTCTAGCATACTAATAATAGCAACAGTAATATGCTTGCCTTAACGGATATATATATATATATATATATATATATATATATATATCCGTTAAGGCAAGCATATTTCTGTTGCTTTATTAAACATTGAAGTATAACTTGTCCCACGTCGTTTGTTCTAAGGACATGAAAGATACATGAATGAAATCATGTGCCTTGTTGAGGAGGTGTGATATTTCTTCTCAATGCAATCAGATTTGATTTTCGCCTGCCAGCAGATAAAACTGGCAAACAAAAAATTCCCATAAACTAACATCGACAGAGGGACCCGAGCAATATCTGGAGACCAGAATATCATATATATTTGGTGTTGGGCTCTTTTGTCTTGGGGCAGTAAGAAACCATCTAACAATGTCTTAGAACCTACTCAGAACACCTTTATATACCATACAGAAGACCTTAGCAACCGCTTAGCACCACCATAGCAACTAGCTATAAGACCAGAAAACCTTAGCAACTACCTAGCAATACCCTTGCAAATATTCAAAACTCTCAAGAAACACACTAGAAACCATTGACTTTAGCAACACCCTAGCATCCAGCTAGAACACTCTATATACCATTCAGAAGACCTTTGCAACTGCCTAGCAACACCCAAGCAACTACCCCAAACTAGAAACCAGTCATACCTTAGCAACCGCTAAGCAACACCCTAGTAACTACTGTAGCTAAAACACTCTTGAAACATTCTTGAAGCCATTCAAAACACCTTAGCAACACAGTGTTTCCCCTATGTGTCAGCTGCTGAAATTTCATATAGTTCATAAATATTCTTGACGCAATGTAACACTTGCTAGCCCCAATCAGCAGTGCCTTCTTTACACTCCATGCAGTGGTGTTGTTTCAGATGTAAACTGTTCTGTCTTATAAATTGAATATTTTAAGTAAACAAATCATTCTTGTTCACCTCCATACACTGACACATATTTCACATTCATTGACGTCTCTCCTTTTCGAAGCCAATGAGCTCTAGTTTGAAGCACGAGATTGCTTTGGTGGCTTTTCATTACTGTAAAGACTGACTACAGCGTGAGCCAGTAGCATTCAAGTGTGGGCTGTGAAGGAGCATATCATTGGTTTTACCTACTGAACAAATGCAAACCTTCACTGAATGAGGATTAGGATCTGTTGACTGACTGAAGGAGAGGTAGAGGTTCAGTTTGTCATTCATTTACTTTGGTAATCTCGTTCTACAAGGAGAAAAAAAGACTGGATGACATTACAATGACATCAGGACGTTATTGTATCACTTATAATTACTGTATTTTTAAGGTAATATTGTTGTCCTTTTTGTATAGTCATTCACAGCAGTTTAAAAATTATAGCTATGCTTTGTTGTCATTTGTGGGGAAAACGCTTATGATGCTTAACACTCTGCTGAATTCTCTGAGTAGATTTGTAGACACACAAATCTGCTCAGTTGTTCCGGTTGTGATGTGAATGACTCAGTGCTTTATCAGTGACTACGTTTACATGGACACCAGAAAGTGGCTTATTGCCAGAAAGCAATGTTCCGGTTTAAATGAACTGTATAAGCTGCATAATATTTACTCCTGTATACATGCAGCTCGGTCAGTAAGCATCTTTCTCCACAGCAACGTAATTTCCCTGCGACTGTAGTGTAAATAAAAACCATGGCATCCGAGGAAGGCTTCACTATGTTATTGTCCGTTGCTTCGCTTTATTTCCAGATATTCCAGAGTTGTTGCTGTGTTTGTTTCCTTAACTTTTTAACGCAACCTGCAGCAGAATTGCGCTGTAATAGTGGGGTTTCCCTCTTACGTAAAACTCCGGGATTCCCTCAATGAATGAGCGCATATACACAGACATGAGGGTCCGTCGATATTTTACATAGGTGTGTCTAAATTGGTATGGTTTATAGTGTATGTGCTTTTCCCACTGTAGTCCCAGAAATGTTGAATTCTTTCTGCTGTGTTGACTTGTATTGGGGCTCCATCCTATGACTAGTTATCCGGTCTGTTCCATGCATATGCACGGTCTGTTCCATGCACAGTCTGTTCCATGCACATGCGCACTCCTCAAAAACCTGTTAGAAAGCCGCTTATGTGTTTACATGGCCACATTAAGCCGCATTCTCCGGGAGAAACCTAGGTCTGTTAAACCGCTTTCTCTTAATCCCTTAAACGGCGTAAGCTTTCGGCAAAAACCCTGGAATAAACCGTTTTCTTGAGTGCATATAAATGTGGTCAGTGGTTTAATGACTTTCTTAAAACACATTAAATATGTTCATTTGTTGCCACCTACTGGTTAAGGTGTGATTTACAAAAATTGCCACTGAACGAATCATTGAACAAATCTGAATAACACACAGAGAAACATCATCTAGAGTTAGTAAGAGGTTTTTGTGGTGTTTTATATAACTTAGAACTACATACGTTGTGAAATGATTGATTCATGTTCTATAATTTTTGTTAATAAATGGAGAACATAAAGGAATGTTTAGGACAGATGAAACATGCTGCCAATAAATAGACAGTTCATTTAATATATGGTTTCTCTGTATTCTTCGGGCTTGTGGACGCTTGCACAACAGCACTCCACTAAACTCCCTAGAAACGCGCTAGAATCCACACAGAACTCCTTAGCAACACCCCACAACACACTAGCAATGCCCTAGAAACCACTTTATGGGCTATTGGCTAACAAATAGTGGTACAGTTGTCAGGCCAACTCCAACATCGGTCTGCAAGGGCAACCACCGCTTACATTTTCTTGTGAAAATGTCAAAATCTAGATCATTTTTATGGCCATTCAAAATGTATAATAGTTTTTAAATCAATTTCCATCCACAATCTAAACACAAAATCTGAAGAAATGTGTAACATATTTACGTTTACACATCATTTAACAAGCATTTTTATGCGGAGCAACCAGTACAGACAGTAATTGCAGGGGACGTCTCCCTGGGGCAATCAGGGGTCACTGATCAAGGGCACAGTGTTGATAGTTTGACTCTATAGTTCTTGGGTCACCCTACTTGGTATCAAACTTGCAACCTTTGTGTAAGCAGCCCAGAACATTAAACAATAGACTACCAACATCGACACCATCAATTACATAACTGTTAGATGATTGGACAGCTCCATCCAACAGCCCTGTGTACCACGCTCTATTTACTGTCTGTGAATACATGCTGTCAAACAACCTGTTAATAGATTCTTATTAGGAAGACAGGGCTCTATATAGCAAATCATTGATTATTATGTGCTATAATTACATTAGGAAATACGCAGGGCAAAAGTGTTCACTTAATAATGTTCAGATGAAGCTGCAACAGTGCATCGGTGCTGTTCTAGGGGAGTTTTAAAGGGATAGTTCACCCAAAAATGGAAATTCTGTCATCATTTACTCACCCTCATGTTGTTGCAAACACGTATGACTTCTGCGTAACTCAAAAGAAGTTATCTGAAAGTGAATGGTGACTGTAACTGTTCTCGGTCCCTATCCACTTTCATTATATGAAAAAGAGCAGCTTGGACAGTCTACTAAATATCTCATATGGGTTTGGAACCATATGAGGGTGAGTAAATTGATGACAGAATTTTTATTCATTTCAGCTCCTAAATCCTGAAGCTGTCTGTGTGCACCCTGCTCCCAGGACTCTACACAACCTGTCATCATAAATCGGCCTGACATTCTATACGTCTATTTTACATGTCCTCAAAGAGAGAAGGACACCATGAGAAAGGTCCTTCAAAGTGAGTGTGGTCTTGCAAGAGTCACCTCATCAGTGTCCTTCCACTAAGTGTCAAAAGCAGCAAGATTCAGCAAGTTAGTGAGGTGGGAATAAATAACTTACCATGGCTGAATTCATCCAACAACTGCTGGAAACACATTTTTATATCAGTAATCCATGCACAAGTGCCAAACAGGAAAGCAAAAGTATACAGAAGATAGTATCCAGCATGGAGAGGTTAAAATTAGGCTGACACAGACAGCCAGAGGGTGTCCAGAGTGTTAGTGGTGTGGAAGAACACTCATCTGTTTGTGGACTCCGGCTTCATAGTGGGCTGTTATAGGCTGGAAGTGAAGGGGGAGGAGGTTCTTCTGTGTATGGTTATGTTAGTCAGTCCCAACTCTAGTCCTATTACAGAACACTTGACTTCTCTCTCTCTCTCTCTCTCTCTCTCTCTCTCTCTCTGTCTCTCTCTCTCTCTCTCTGTTTCTCACCTTTAATTCCTCCATTTTCACACTTTCTATTAATGTATCTTTTTGAAATTGACCTGTGTGTTAAGTGCACATAAGCTTTGAGAGCTCTTGTTATATGGGTGAATGTCACGAAAACATGTCCTGGTCACATTTCAGTAAGAAAATGAAGCCTATTTTAAGGACCATTAAGATATTTTGACATTGCTGTGACATTATTTTCATGAAAACTAAACACATTTTTCCCAAATCTCTCATCATACACTGAAAAAAATGGTAATGTTATACCATCAAAATGATAAACCAACAAAACAAATTTTAAGGGTTAGATCTGGAAGAAATAGCTCCTTATGGTAGCAATTGGAGGTTACAACTTTTTACAGTGTAAAGTGTCCGGTTATCTTAATTTTGAGCTTTTAGTACTTCCCTTTATTCTCAATGGAAATTCTCAATAATGTATTAGGGGTTGTTCACACCGACTATATTTTTGCATCTGTCTGTGCTGTTTTCAATTATTTTTATGTAAACATGTGTTAGACATACACCTTTGGCTATGGCTATCCCCTTTGTTACAGCAATCGTGAAGCCGCATTCATGATTCACATCAGAGCATCACCATCAAGAGTCACTTTGAACTCACCATGAAAAGCACTTGCAGTCAAAAACGTGTCATTCTGCACTTTGGTGATAGTTAAGACTTGACGTGCTTCTGTGGTAATTAAAATGCACCTTAGTTAGGCTAAAAAATACTTGATTTCTGTCAAAAATTCCATCTAGGCTTGTTTTGTACAACAATTAGCATTAAGAGATCTTTTCCCCATCATTTAATCAGTGCTGGTTTATGCTGTATTAACAGTAAATGCATTAATCGCTGTGGTATTACACCCTAAGTGTACCATGGAACCACCACAGTACTTTTTCAGGGTTCAGCACTGAAGAACAAGAATGGCACTGTTATTTTGTTGGGTGCAGGGGCTGTGTGTCTACTGAACGTCTTGCACGTCTGCCTTTTTACAGGAAAGAAATACTTGGGTGTGATAAAGTTACAGGTTAAATGAGGTGTGTTTGTTTGGGGTGGGGGGTCCTGTGTGTCATTGTGTGTAATGAGAAATGTCTCTCTTTCTCTCTCTCTCTCTCTCTCTCTCTCTCTCTTTCTCTCTCTCTCCCCTTTACTATTCCTCCCTCACTGAATTCTTTTAATTCCATTTATGCTGTATGCGTTTCATGCATGTGTTTTGTGTGTCCATGAGGTCAACATTTCCACTAGCGAATGCCTCCATCAGGGGTGTGATGTTATCAAAATAAAAGCCTCTAAATAGTTGGCACCAGGCCTGTGAAATGTGTGCATGTTAGTCTCATTACCAGCTGACATTCTGTATTCTGTATCTTGGGGCACTCAAAATACTGTCACTGTCAACCAGATGGTCTGTTTACAAGCAGAGATGCAGATTAAAACAGGTAACACTTGCACCAAAAAATAGCATTCAAAGCATTTCATATACATTTTTAAATACTTCCTCCTATCCCAGTTTTAAACATTTGTAGGTTGATTCCCCCAAAAGTGTAAACACTGTGACCCTGTGGCACTATTAAAAAGTTTCTCTATTTGAGCATGCCAACCAGCACAACATAGCAACATTGGTGCAACCAATGGGAAAGGACTGCTAGTTTACAAACTGTAGAACTGTACAACCAATTGCAGATGGGGTTAGTATTCGGGGCAGCATAAATGAATTTTTTATTTTATTTTGTACAATTTCTCCTTTTGTGTTCCATGGAAGGCAGAAATTTGCATGGGGTTCGAACAACATCAGGGTTATCCTGCTGAAAAGACCATCACTGCAGGTCACCAGCTTGTGTTGTGTTTTGGGTGCTGGTCCCCCATCATGGGATGCTGGTATGCTGATGTCCCCACCAAGCTTTTAAACTAGCTTAGCCAGCTTCATCAGAAAGAACATGCTGGTCAACCAGCCTCACCAGCAAGGTTCTGCTGGTGAAGAGCATGGCTTTGCTGATCCACTAGCTAGACCAGCACCAAACCAGCACTAGCCAGCATAAACCAGCCTAGACCAGCATGGGAATTGCAACTGGGAATTAAGCTTGTCTTCGTGGCAAGGTAGTAAATGAAGACAGAATTGTCATCTTGGGTAATCGATTATTTTAAAAATCCTTAAAAACAGAATACACTCTCTTTTCCCCTCCAAAACAGAAATAGATTCTCAAAATGGTTGTGTTATGCATTGACATCAGAAACAGGTCGCCCCTTCAGGACCATGTTGACATGGGTGAATCATTCATTTGCTGAGACTGCATCACTCTGGATAGTACCAGCCTGCACCAGCTTCTCATTACATTTGCAAACTTATGTGACTCAAAACCTCATCCAAGATAATTGGTGATCAGAAAAACACAGAGCTTTCAGCAGTCATTAACTGTGAGGACGTGCAATAGGTGTACACCTGCATGTTCCTCCCTCCCTTTCTCTGGAAAAATGTCATAATCAGATCCTTTATCCAGACACTGTATGCTGGTAACATTGAGGTCAAAGTGATTTGAGTCAATGTTTCTGTCCTGTTAAGTGTTTGTGTTTATCTTTAAAAGCATATCTGCCGCTGCCGCTGATAATTAATGACTCATTACAGGTTAAGAACTCAGACTTTTACTGATTGATAGGTTCCCAAGAAGAAGAGTGAACTTCCCCGAATGTTTGTGTTTTAGTAGACTGTTTAAGGAGGTCAAAGAATGGGTGAAGAGCCATTACTGCCACCTGTAATGTATTTTTCCTATCATCTGGAGAAAATGTCATGACACAGAACAAAAGGGACACAAATCAAACACAAACAACACATTCTCTTCATTCAATAGGTTTAAATCTGCACTAGCACTGATGGAGTCTTCTGGTTAGGACAGGTCTGAGGTCATTAATAGAATGCTGTGCTGTGAGAATGTGAGGATAAATGAAAGTCTCAAGGCCTATTCAGACCAAACTTGAAAATTATTTGTCGAAAAGACCAGCCTGTGGATTTGCTGGCTTGGTTTAAACTGTTTTAGCTGATCTCCGAGGTTGACCAAGGTGGTTTTCAGGACAAAATGATCTCCCAGCTTGTCCAAGCTGGTGTTCGGCCAGTTTAGCTGATCTGCTGACAATTGACCAAAACCTCTTTAAAACTATCAAAGTCTGACCAGTCTGAGCAGTGAAAAAGGTTTTACTTTTTTGAATGTGGCAATTTTTTCCTTCATCTTATGATAAAAACCTGCCAACTAATGATATTTTATCTTTTGGTCATATCATTTACGCATTTATGCATTTACACATATAAGTACATTGCGCACATTGGTGGAGCTTGGAAGCTATTTTGCCAGCTCGCATTAAAGGGCAAAGGATGAACATTATTTCATTTCACTTTCTTGTTTCTCTGCTGATGTGAATTGGCCTTTAGCCTTAGATGGCATGCCCACCTACAATTCATTAACAGACTGTCTGATGCATACTGCCCACAAAAATGACAAAGTCTTTCTCAAAACGTAAATTTCCAATCTGATTGGTTGGCTCTACGCATTTTCAGGGAGTCAAGGTGCACAGGTTTTTAGCAGTCCAAGGTAATGGCTACTACAGCTACAGATTCAGAGGAACATCAATCTAAATTTGACAAAGTTTGCAAGTTTTGTGCCATCAAATCTTAGAGAAATTAGAAGAAGAATCAAAGACATTCATTGATTTGTTTGAGGCAGTCAGTAGCAAATAAATGAGATATCATTGAGTCCACAAAGAGGACGTCAGAGGTAGGTTGTCTCTTTCAGGAAAGAAATGTCTGGGGTCAGTGGTAGGTTGTCTCTTTCAGTTAGGACAGGTTTGGGGTCAGGGGTAAATTGTCTCTTACAATTAGGACAGGTCTGGGGTCAGAGGTAGGTTTTCTCTTTCAGTTAGGACAAGTCTGGGGTCAGTTGTAGTTGTTTCTTTTAGTGAGGACAGGTCTGGGGTAAGAGGTAGGTTTTCTCTTTTGTTTAGGATGAGTCTGGGGTCAGTTGTAGATTGTCTTTTTTTAGTTAGGACAGGTCTGGGGTCAGAAATAGATTTTCTCTTTCAGTTAGGACAGGTTTGGGGCCAGAGGTAGGTTGTCTCTTTTTGGTAAGGACGGTTCTGGGGTCAGTTGCAGATTGTCTCTATCGGTTAGGATA
This sequence comes from Myxocyprinus asiaticus, assembly GCF_019703515.2. Taxonomy (NCBI): domain Eukaryota; kingdom Metazoa; phylum Chordata; class Actinopteri; order Cypriniformes; family Catostomidae; genus Myxocyprinus; species Myxocyprinus asiaticus. The sequence continues at coordinate 41,318,053 of NC_059361.1, read as the reverse complement.
GGTCTGGTGTCAGTTGTAGGTTCTCTCTATCAGTTAGGACTGGTCTGGGGTCAGTGGTAGGTTGCCTCTTTAAGTTAAGACAGGTCTGGGGTCAGAGGTAGAATGTCTCTTAGTTAGGACAGGTCTGGGTCAGTGGTAAGTTGTCTCTATCAATTCAGGCATGTCTGGAGTCAGTATTAGGTTGTCTCTTTTAGTTAGGACAGGTCTGGGGTCAGTTGAATGTTGTCTTTTTTAGTAAAGACAAGTCTGGGATGAGAGGTAGATTGTCTCTATCAGTTAGGACAGGTCTGGGGTCAGTTGAATGTTGTCTTTTTTAGTAAAGACAAGTCTGGGATGAGAAGTAGATTGTCTCTATCAGTTAGGACAGGTTTGGGGTCAGAGGCAGGCTGTCTCTTTCAGTTAGGACAGGTCTGGGGTCAGTGAATTGTGTGAATGAGTTGTTGGCAGCATTCTGGGTTATGTGATGTAATGCTGTCCCACTGCCTATCTCGCCTCAGGACAGACATCAAGGTCACACCATGTTCATGTGTGCTTGAGTGCAGTTTAGGATACAGCAGAATCTGGGTTTTCTGTGATGTAAGGAGATTTGCTCTCACTAACCATGCAATTTGAAAACAGGATTTAAGCATATGGGCCAATAGAGGTAGTCAGTCAGGCTCCTTTATCCTTTGAACAGTCCCCTCAGAGAGCTTGGAGAAAGAAAGCTTGGCTGTCCTGCCCAGAGAGGCTTTATCTCCCTCTGATCCATTCGGACACCTGATTTGGTTGCTTGTTTTGAGTGTTCAACCTTCCAGTCAGCAGTGCCATAGGATGCTGACACACCATACGTTAGCGCTTAGCTTCTGCAGCTCCGTTACATGCACTGATTAGCCAAAACTGTTTTATTTGTGTAATGATCTTAATTTATCCCCAGTTTTTTCAATATGTCAAATCAGAGAAGTCAAGCATAAAGACAATAAATATCTTTACTTGATGATGACATGATTCTGGGACCAGTACACCATCGCACCTGCCTTACATACTGGGGACCAGCTTGTAAAAGACAACATAAATTCTGCAGGGTTTCAGGTAAAGCTGTAGAGTTAAGGCCCGGATAAGCTCACACCGAAGTTCTTTGTTTTTGTTCAGAGATATAAAAAGAAGGTAGAACGCGCTCAACAAGCCACATGATAAGATGTATGGATTGACAGGCAACTGAGATTTGTCCTCTGCCACTTCGATTGAGGCGAGTCACTACACCACCATGAGGACATGGAGTGGATTGGGAATTGGGCATTCCAAATTGGGGAGAAAAAGGGGAGAAAAGAAGAAAAAGAAAAAAGAAAGACATTTAATACTACTGCAAAGTTGGGTGTATAAAAGTGTGGCAGACAGGTGTCATTGGGCAGAATACAGAAAAAAACATAATCAGAGGCATATCTCAAGTTGAGCAGAAGTGTGAATGGCTTTGACTGCAGACAGAACATGAATTCAGCAGCATATCAAACAATAGAGTGAATAGGAACTTCAGAGTATTTGACTAGATTTGGTTCCTTTTGTGACTGATTAAACAAAACAAAAAATCACATGACCTTGGAAAATGTCTCTACGCTAACGCTCGAACAAATGTAGGTAAGTTTGCATGAGCTCTGCAACTCTGCACTCCAGAGTGTTCATGTTGACTGATCTCGAGTGAGTGAAGAAATTAACTGGAAAAAAGATGTTGGCATTGAAATAGGTGGAGGGTCACACCTACTGAATACGTGGTACCAAAGGCCGGTTCGAAGTTTTCCTGAGAGTTCCCTCTGGCAAGCTGATTTAAACCACCACAACAAACTCAAAACATCTTCTTTATGGCCAGACTTTGTTTGAAACTATGTTACACCTGTTTGTTTTTCGATTTCGCTAGAAGTATATTGGCACCTTTAGGGTCTATAGTTAGAATAACTGTTTATAGTTAGGGTTTGTGGTATGACTTTTGCTCCAATTTTTTTCAGCAACATCTCACCCTTTAAACTGTTATAATGCTTCTTTCATATACTCTTCTTCCAGAAATATCTTAGTGTTTCCAACAGGTTGAATGCCTTTTGTAAATTTGGAGGATTTCAGATCTTCTTCAAGAGTATAAAGAGGCAAGACATTCTGGAAGAGTTTTAAGTGAATTATTATGTCTGAGGGGTTTGATTGTTAACAACTTCTCAAAGGACACATGATGCTCTGAGAAGACATGAAGGGCTATGTGGCTGTGCTATGTGTTCCATTAAACTCTGAACATGGACTCAGCTTTTTTTCGCCACTTACAGCTAGATAATCATTACCACCTCATAAACCTTCTTTTCCTGGGTGAAAAGTACTTGAAATCGGCTTGAACATATTTATGATGTAAGCTAAATAGACAGATCACATGATGCATTGCTTTCTTAGCATTGCCACAAGGGGTGCTACTGGGCATTACTGTAAATTGTCTCTTTCAGGTTAACTACACACACTGAGCACTTTATTAGGAACACTATGGTCCTAATAAAGTGCCTGACATGGTCTTCTGCTGTTGTAGGCCATCCGCCTCAAGGTTCGACGTGGTGTGAATTCTGAGTTGCTATTCTACTCACTACAAATGCACAGAGTGGTTATCTAAGTTACCATAGCCTTTCTGTCAGTTTGAACCAGTCTGGCCATTCTCTGCTGACCTCTCTCATCAACAAGGCATTTCTGTCCACAGAACTGCCCCTCACTAGATGTTTTTTGTTTTTGCCACCATTCTTTTACCTGTAAATTCTAGAGACTGTTGTGTGTGAAAATTCTAGGAAAGCAGCAGTTACAGAAATACTCAAACCAGCCCATCTGGCACCAACAATCTTGCAACAGTCAAAATCACTGAGATGACATTATTTTCCCATTCTGATGGTTGATTGGTAAACATTAACTGAAGCTCCTGACATGCAAAATGTTTCCAAAAACATTTCCCAAATAACAAATAATATCATATTCAAAATGTTAGAAAATACCGTCTACTCACTTTCCAGCAACAATAAAAACATGCAGCTTTGAAATATGCATCCTTTGAATTGAGCCAAGAGGTCAGTGTGCGATGTTTCAATCTTCTATTGGTCAAGCGTCCTCTCATCATCGACATTCACAGATCAGAGTTCACCAAGCTTAAACTTTGGTACGCAGTGTCGTACAAATTGTTTTCACATGAGCTTGCGTTTCCGGTCTCCCACGTTCAGTTTGAATGGGAATGAATGGAGCATGAAGTGTAGTTTGACTGCCCCTTTAAGGATGTATAATTGGACTGCTCACTTGAAATGGATGGGCTCCCTTACAAAAATCAAGAGTTCTGCAAACTTGCCGCAGATTTGCGGCAAATTCACCACTCATTATTTCCACATATAAATTACCTTTGCGACAATCTCGTCATTGTTGCCAAAGGTTGGCTGCAGGTTCACCACTACCAGTGAAGGGCTGCAAATTTCTGACAAACATTTGCAGCAATTCACAAGCTCATTTGCATGTGAAAATAATGAGTGTGAAATTTGCGTCAAGTTTGCCAGAACTCTACTGAGTTTGTGTACTTGCATTGATTTAGTGTGTTTTGTAATGTGTGTGTGTGTGTGTGTTTGATACACTAATGTGTTTAGATAGACAAATAATATTTTGCATGGTTTTTTTTAAATAAAGAACAAGTGTTTGATTTTAAGAGTAGACACTGAATTTGGGCTTTGAACCTCCTTGTAAATGTGTGTCAAAAAGCAGTGAAGGTGATGCCTGCAGTATTACCATGGTAACGGCAGCAAAGCACCTGTTGGAGGGCCGGTTACATAATTGTCTCTCCCTTTATCTCCATGAACACACTATTGCTCTTTATCTTATATACCCCATTTTATTGCCGATACACTCAGGTACACACTGTTGGCTGATGTCCTTGCTGTATATTAAACAATCTCAAGTAAGACTGATTACCCAGAGTGGATTGCTGGCTGAGAGCACAGATAAATATTGTTCACCTGGGTCATTTTGGTATGTTTCTCAGCCAGAAGCAATCATATTGCTTCAGAAGACATGGATCTTTATGCTGCCTTTATGTCTTTTTTGGAGCTTGAAACTTTGGACGCCATTGACTTACATGGCGATTTAAATGAATCATATCTCCATCCAAAAATATTTGTTTTCTCCAGAAGAAGAAAGTCATAAAAGTTTGAGTAAATGATGAGAGAATTATCATTTTTGGGTGAACTATTCATTTAATTGTTAATCTTGTCTTAGATTAACCTAGCCTAATCATAAAATAGCATTGTCAATATGAACAATTGAACAATATGTGACTGGGTCATAGCCTGATATTTAGAGCCATCTATGGAGCCTCTGGTGTGTATTGATAAGTTGTATTGATTTAGATTCTTTATGCCACATTAACTAGAACAGAGCGAACAAGCGTGGTAGTAACAAATTAAACCAATAAGCAACATGCAGAAATGGATTTAGAACAGTGTGTTTTTCTCTATGTGCTGCTCCATTGTGCTTTCATTCATGTGTTTAGAGTCGCTGGTTTAAGGTGAATTTGGCAGTTATTAAGGTTTTAGGATTATGGAAACATTGTTGATCATTGTTGCCTGGGCTAAAGGTCAGGGTTATTTTGGTTTCATGTAGCCCAAAGGCTTTTGGCTTGAGCCTTTCTAACCCTCTTGTGTAAGATATTATATCCAACACCGAAGTTTGTCTTAAACCCAGCATTAGACTTGAACTTTACAAGTCCTGTCCATTTCCATGATCTGAGTTTTAATTTAATTTAAGTGCCTCACTGTAACCTCAATTTTTTCTTTTTTTTTCTTTTTTTTTTTTAAAGAAAAGGAGGGATGAGTGGAAATAATTTTTTTGCAGAAATAAACATTATGCCACAAATGCTGTCGATTGAGCTGAACTTGTATTGAACCCAAAATATTCCTTTAACATGCCACGTCAAGTTAAAAATAGTTAATTTGTATCATACTAACTATTGTAAAAATAGTAAATAGTAACATATAAATGCCTGTTTCGAGACCTCTGTGTTCCATTCCCTTCCACTTCACTGCTTCTCACTATTTTGAATGCAGGAACACGTCCTTGTGGGAACAGCTCCTTATTTCGTATTCAGGGCATACAGGCTCTACCATTTGCAGGATTATTAAAGGTTCATATTTCACAGGAGTGCTACTCCAGCTCTTTTAAAGGTGCACTCAGTAACTTTTGTCTTTGTGTCATCTTGGACTTACACTGACACCTAGTGATTTGGATGCAGCATAATTTAAAATCAATAGTTTTCAGTTTCAGATGCCATTGTAGACATTTAGTATTTACAGTCAGCCATGATTATTTTAATCGATGAGTGAAAGTGTCAAATAACAGGACGGTTACTGAGATTATGTAGTATTCGGATGTGATTCTAACATGGTGGCCCCCATGTGCGGACCCTCTCCATGTAGAATAAAACAGCTTTTATAAGATTTCTGATATGACTGGAGTCTTCATTTTCAAGGAGTAGTTCACCCAAAAGTGAAAAATCTCTCATGATTTACTTACCTTTAAGCCATCCCAGATGTGTATGACTTACCTTCTTCAGCAGAACCGATGTAAAGATTTTTATAAGCACATTTCAGCTCTATTTGTCCAGACAATGAAAGTGAATGGGTGCCATCAGTCTGCTTGCTATTTGATGGTCCAAAAGACATATTTAGGCAGCATAAAAGTAATCCACACAACTCCAGTCAATCAAGCAATGTCTTCTGAAGCAAACCGAGCTGAAATGTGCTTATAAAATTTTTTCATTTCGGTTCTGCTGAAGAAGGAAAGTAATACACATCTGGGATGGCTTAAAGGTAAGTAAATCATGAGAGGGTTTTCATTTTTGGGTGAACTAACCCTTTAATGTGAGTGGTCATGATTTCCTATATATATATATATATATATATATAGCAAAATTTCAATTCATGTCTTTAGGTGTTAAACTTTTTTAATGAGGAAAACCTTTAAGCTTTCAGGTACTGTAATGAGACAGATAAGATATCACTATGTTTTGAAATGTTTATAGCTGGTTAATGTAATGTGCCATAAGGTATTCAAAAGCACCTATGAGGCAGGTTTTCTGCATGTTATCACTGCCAATTAGAGGAGTGTCAATTTGTGTTAAAAGCTTTAAAAGTTTATGTCTTATCTGGATTACAGGTCTTATCAAGTCTTATCATCCTTTTTATCAATTTTAGCCCCGTGCATACTATCGTTTTAGTCTAGATTTCGGGAATCATAAAAGATTGCTGTTATCATAGAACAAAATCGGCATACTTAGTGAGATATGCTGACTGACGGGCAATTCATTTGGATGAATATTAGCCTCTGATGAAGTTCGGTCAGTGTCATTAATATTGGATTACATAAGAAGCTTTAAACTGGATGGGAAAAAGTGGGACAAAAGGCGGAATTGAACCCGGGTCTTCCACATGAGAAAAGCACATCCACAGTGTCATTACACCCCACACCATTGCAGCGACAAAATATTTGTGTTTCTACCAGACTTTTGTTGTGCAAATAGCCATGCTGTGTGGCAGGTAATATTAACACATAGTGCAAATAGTCACTCCAACTAAAATAACTTCGAGTTTGCTCTGAAGAATGAGCAGTCCACCAAGTCCCTCTTTTGGCCAGCAATATTTTATTTATCTATTTATTTTTTGCTGGGGAAAACTTTTTTTCTTTTTCAAGCAAAACATTTCCAAAAGTACCACAAAGGCTTTCTTGGCTTTGTGCAAGATCATTTTAATTTTAATGTCAATGAGGATGTCAGAACATGACACAATTGAACGGTGAGTAAACGTTGCATTCATGACCAAAGTATATCGTATATTGAGTATATAGAGTATATCGTACAGTCTGAAATGAAAGACAGAAAGAGTGTTTCAAAGTCTGCTTTGGCTTTTACGCAAGATCTCACCGAGGTCATATCTTACAGCCTCCCAGCTTAACTAGCTGAGCACCAGCTTGGCCAGGCTGGGAGACAAGCAAAAACCTTGATGATGTGTTAAATTTTATATATATAAAGGCACTTTGGCAAGGTAAACATTTTTGCAAATGTAAAAGCTTTATTCCTACTAGAATGACTGAACTTTGACCAGTTCTGGACATGCTGGCTCTCTCGGAGAAAGCTAAGATTTCAGAGCATGTTTCTCTATGTCTGCATGTTAGCCACATGTACCAGCTGTGCAGTGCTGTTTTCTCAGTTGCAGACGTTTGGGTTGCAGAAACTGAGGTCAATTACTGTAGTTCATCTCTCTCTCTCTCTCTCTCTCTCTCTCTCTCTCTCTCTCTCTCTCTACATTTTTCTTCTCATCCTTCTCCTCTCTCTTTGTCTTTGTTACTCCATGAGACTGTTATGTTCTCCTGAATGTCCTGTTGGATGTTCTCTACCATTCTCAGAATAACAAACAGGTTCAGTAGGTCACATGCTTGGGTTTATTTTCCTCTTTTTTCCTTGTTACTTCATGTGGTGATCTGAACTATTGTTCTTTGACTGTACTGATTAGGGGTGTACGATATAAGATTTTCACGGTATGATAACCGTCACAAAAATTACCACAGTATTAAGGTATTAAGGTGCATTGCGAGTATTATTCGCAGTTTAACATTTAGTTATAGCTAGTAGTTTGTACTATCTACTCTAAGTGTTTAGACTAAAAACATGTTCCCTGCAGTTGAATTTTATGCCAAACTGTCATTATTTTAAGATTTATGTGATTGAATATAGAATTATAATTTGTATTTTTTTTTTTTTTTTTTTTTTAAAGCTACACTATATAACTTTTGGCCCTCTAGCGGTTGAAGCAGGTTACTTGTGGAGGAAAATTGTTTTGGAAATTACGTGAGTTAGGCTTCGACTCTACTCTTCTGCACGGATGAGTCTGATGGTTTGAGGAGTACCGGTGTAACCATGGTTACAGGTGATCATCTTATCAGAGCGAATGTCACTAACGAAAACAAAACTCGCCCCCTCCCGTCAAAAAATAAATAAATAACAAAAAGAAAAAAAGACGGATATTCGAAAATATGTCTTATGAGCAGATAACTAGCATATCTTCCGCTGTTGTTTTGACTTACTGAAAACAGTTGTTTTTAAAACAAATAGCGTTAAAAAGTTAGGCAACAATGACATTAGACACAATGATTGCTAGTCATACCAGATAATATTAAATGGTGGAAACTATTATAACTTAGTCAGCAGGCAAATAGACCAAGGTAGTAACTGGTTTTGAGATTGGCATTGTTACCAGCATGAAAGTAAAAATGTTTTCCATTGTCCTTCCTTCCTCGAAAATGAAACTGAAAGCACTGCAGTAACACAATCCATAATAAAATGCCCCATTAGAGTGGCTAACGCTATCTAATGAACTACCATGCTAAGAGAGCTACCTGGCTAACTATTGGTCCAATAAAATATCTTACCTGCAAGAAAAACTCTGGAGTTGTCGCCACCTCTGAAAAGTCAATACGATGTGGTTTCGTGTTTTATTACGGGCTCTGTTGCTTTCCATTTTTGCTTGCAGTACCTTCTCGGTTCGAGGTTTCTTTATTTTGAAAATGGGTGATTCCCCAGAGGGTTGTCTATTTGAATGATCCATGGTCAATGTCGCTCAGTTGTTGTGGCTGCAAGCTTTCAGCTTCAAACTACTATCACACTTATCACCGCGCATATACATACGCTGTAATAGCTGGATCTTCTTTTCTTTATTTACAGACATGACGTAAATATGCGTGGACAAATGACAGAAATATGCGTCCCGACAGCTCTAAAATATAAATCATTATTATAGGCTTACCATTGTGAATCGGGGTAAAGCAAAAACACTGTTTGGAAGACAGATTGTTGGAGTACTTGCTCATTTATGACATTTTGTTCATTTGTAACAAAACAATCTTACATAGTGTAGCTTTAACAGTTCAGATATGCGTTTGATTCAGTAATTGGTTGCTTTTGTAAATTACTTTGATTTTAAACCATACCTGCTAAAAAAAAAAAAAGAAAAAAAAAAAAAAAAAGACTATTAATTTGCAGTATATTCCTTTGGTGTTTTGTCCAGTACTGTCAATTTTCTGCTTCATTATCTCTGTCCATTTCCTGTATGCCTAAAGCCATTTTTAAACCCTATTTAGTACTTTACAAATAAAACACATTATTATTATTATTAGAATTAAACACATTCCAGGCCTACTGTTGAGCTGCACTTAAGCAAATAAATGCATGAACAGTCGGCCCATAGTAACGTTACACATAAGTGCTTAAATCTGTTTGATGGGTTTATGAGTGTGACAGAAAGCACAAACATAATGTTAATCTACCTATAAACCTACCGTGTAATTACATATCATGTAAAACTGTATTGTGTCTGGTGTTTTTATGAAAGGCGGTCTATAGTTTATTATCATATATACTGAAATTTCACTTACATTCATCTCTGTAGATTCCGTGATGATGCTTGTGGAGATTGTGCTTGAAGTTTGAAGTGTTTCCTGCCTGAGCTGACACTTTTTTTTGCAGCAAACCTTTCAAACTGGGTAACCATCAACATTGATGGTACCTTGTGGGTCGTTAAAATACCCAAAGTATTCCCAGACCGCGGACTTCATCCTCTTTAGTGGGGGAAATAAAGGTTCAGGCTTCAACATGTCTGTGAATATTTCATTGTATTATACTAGATGTTAAACCAGTGCCCAATTTTTTGGGAAGACTCTTAAAAACACATAATTGACTTATTATTTCACTGCCTGATGCCGCTTCATGTTCTGTAGGTCTCTACCATGCCAACCTCTGCTGGAATTTTACCTGACAGACTGCTTTCAAAAGATCTCAGTGCCTTCCCCTGGCGCCAGGGTAATAGAGGTGTTGATATGCAAGCTGTCAGGGTGTGTATTCTCAGAGATGTTCAGAGGTGGACACTGAGATGCTTTAAGTCTTTCACTCTCTCCACCAGGGCACCCTTGTAATTCCTCTTCTGATTCCTCCCAGAGTTACAAACAGCTAATTGGTTTTGTTGACATTCTATGAGAGAGTTGTCTTGTGACCACCATGTCAGGCTCGCCACCTCCATCAGGTAGGCCTACTTTTTGTTATCTATGATCAGGCACACCACAACTGTGTCATCAGCAAGCTTTATGATGAAGTCAGAGCTTTGAAACAAAAGGCAGAAAACAGAAAAGTGCCCAATAAAGAACCCTTTGGGACCTCCTAGATGAAGATTAAAGGTTGATGGTATTTGACTTGTAATACTCACCACCTACTGCCTCCATGTGAGACTGCAGTATGTGATGGTGTTCAATATTTAGTGTTCTTATGCTTGTGACACTATTAGCATCAATGTGAGCTGGTAAAATAATGTATCACTGATTGATCTGTTGATATAATGATGTCATGCTTAGTGCTTAATCATAGTCCGCCTTGTACTTGTCAGCCCAGTTTCTCAAGGAAAACATTGTTCAAGTGAAAACGCAAAGTGTCGAGATAGTTTTCATTACAATACAGTATGAATTTGTGCGGAATCTAGAGACAGGCCACTCTAAGAAATATGCATGGTAGAAATCGTAACTTTCAACATGGCGGCTGTAGGAATGTAAGATCTGCCTTTCAGTTTAAACAGCCAATCACTTTGTTTTTTGTTTTTTACTCTAGAATGCACATGCACTTAAGATGGACCAGCTTGAAAAATACATTTTGTGTGTGTGTGTGTGTGTGTGTGTGTGATTGAGCTAAAGAAGCAAATTTTATGATACCATTGTTGTCAGATTTTATTGCTGATTTGACATGTAATTAAAACCTTATCTTGACAAACAGATTTGGAGAATTCTGTCTTTTACTATTCAAGTTCATAGGAGATGTATTTAAATGCATATTGCCTACATAGAAAACAGCTTTCCAGGAGTGTTACCAAGATGGGCGTCAAGTAAACTGACATGACTTAAATGTATAAAGGTAAATCACTAGCAAAACTCGAGAGCTTGCATATTTGGATTTGAGGACTTGTACAATAAATATTTGTACTCGTAAGCTGAAATTTACACTCACAGCCCCGATGTGAAAAGTTAAATGCTGCAATCTGCACTCACAGACAATAATTCAAAGCTTGTGTTTTGAATTTACAATTTCAGACAAGTAGTCACAAAAAGTACACATTAACTTTTGTACTTTATTTCATTTTCTCAGTACAACCAAAAATCGACACTTAAAACCTCTCAAATCTGGCACTGCAACTTTAACACCTTGACTTTTGCAACCACTTTTGTGAAAAACCTGTAGTAAAACTCACTTGTGCACTAGTAAAATCCTGATGCGAAAGAGAAAGACCAGTGTTTGGCGGGGAAGGGGGCAATGAAGTTGTTTCATTGATGTCTGTTCTAATGAATTTGACAGTTTAAGAGTGATTTTAATGGTTTCACAGGGTAACATCTTGTGGGGGGGGGGGGGGTATTATAATCTTATATTATAATATAATATAAAATATATTATACATATATCTAAAATATTATAATATTAAAAATATAATATATATTATAATATTATATAATTTTTAATATATATATATATATATATATATATATATATATATATATATATATATATATATATATATGTATATGTTTTTTTTTTTGTTTTTGTTTTTTAAATGACTTAATGATTGCCTAACTGCTATATAGCCCAGCAGCAAAAGTATTTCGTTATATTTATGTGAATGTCATTTTACACATTTTTGTCTACTTGTCTGCAATTGTGAATTCAAAACACAAGCTTTGAATTATTGTCTGTGAGAGCAGATTGCAATATTCAACTTCAAATTTTTATTTTACAAGTTTTCACATCGGGCCTGTGAGTGTAAATTTCAACTTACGAGTACAAATATTTATTGTACAAGTTTTTGAGTTTTGCTAGTGATTTACCTTCATATAAATGGACTTTAGTTGTATAAAGTGTCCAGACAGACATTAAGCCATATGCATGCGTGCGGAAAGAAAGCTGACATATGTGATACCACATAAGGAAAGCCATGGAAAATTAACAATAATTTAATAGTCAGTTTTACTTTTATACTTTCTCATTCATGTTGAAAAAAAAAAGAAAGAAAACTCCTATATAAACTCTCACAGAAATTCTAATGGTTTGATTGGGAATTGTAATGGTTTTAATGGAAACTATAATGGTCTTTACAGGTAATGTGGCTTCTATTAGTGGCATGTTATGTCTAGTGGATACCATTAGGGACCAATACATAATAATGTAACGAAAACCAATACAAACCATTTCATCCTAATTGAAACGTGGCCCACAAGACACTACCAAAACATTTGGTAATCAAATTTATTTTTCTTTTTTTCAGCAGGGATGTCAAATGTAGTCAAATCACATGCAAAACCACAGCCAGTAAGAAATCCGAAGATAACCAATTCTCTGTAACAAGGTCCAAGGGTTACCAAGGTTTCACGGATCCTCCAAAACAAAAAGCGATGTTTTGGTTGTGCACGGCTAAACTTAGTAGAATTATGTTTCCTCGTGAGAGTGTGTTAGCCTTATTCTCAGCAAGCAAACTGTAAACTGCATTCTCTCTCTTTCTCCACCTTAGATGATTTTGCATGCAACTGTGAAGGAATTACCCTGCAATTCATTTGTGATCAGAATATAAGCAGTACATTTACAACTACCTTTAGCTCAGGTTACACAATAACAGACACACACTGAGGTTTGATATCCCTCTCTATCTTGCTATGGGGTCAGTGCCATTACAGTCATAAATGGACTTATCAATAATGGGTAGACAGGACATGGAATGTGAGCTATATTTAGCTGCTCGTGAATTAGGCCATCAGCTGAGCTGCAGAACCCTGATTCCACTTAACCAAGGACAACTCCTCTCAATTAAGAATTTCTTACCAGCCATGAAACTGTATTTCTGAACTTCATACACAATTTGCACTTACAAAAGATACATTATTTAACTGTTTTTCCCCATACATTGGTGACAAACTATGCCGTTTAGTGCATCAGACATTACCCCAGTGGTTCTATTTTGATTTTTTCATTTTTTTTTTTGGTCACATCTCCCTCTTTGAAACTTTTATTTTTTGCATATATTATATGTTGTTTTCAAATAAATACATAAAAATGGTCCAAATACATGGCTACACTTTTGAAAGGATGTCAATGGACCAACAGGCTTTTTGTCATCATAATGGTGTACATATGGCATCTACTAGCAGGAGCAACCTTGGCCGCTTTATTAGCCACAATACAAAGAATTTGTTACAGCCTTGAGTTTTTTAATTAAACAACAATGCATGAACAAACTTGGACGAGGATTAACTGTCATCAGGGCCATAGCAAGGCATTTTGGGCCCCATGATTGTATATTGCTCTGGCCTCTTTCATGTTAAAACCTGTAGCCCCCTAAATTCGTTACCACCTTTCACACCATTAGCTAGCCCTGACTGTCATTGTGATTTACACCATGTTACTGTATGTGCAGGGTTTGGGATTAACGAAATAGATGGATAAACGCGTTTGGAAAGTGGTGAAACACTTTCTTATAATGTATTACGTTGATACAAGCAGACAGAGGGCGCTTCACACTGATATGAGTTAAAAAAAAAGGTGGATATGATGTCATTCGGGAATTTTCACTTTGAGAGCCTAATAGAGAGAATCCACAAACGATCAGAAAAAGGTGTCAGTGTGTACACTCTGTGGGATTTTGAAGTAAGTTTGGAGAAGCAGAAATAGTTAACCTTGTGTAAATTGTCACGTGAATATCTAATTTTATGCTAAGCTAAAATGCTATTTTCGTGTCAACCCAGTAGCTAAGGCTGTGCTAGCCCCACTGGCACCGTTAATGTGTGCTCCATCCCCCAGGTTCCATATAACATACTACCTCACCACACAAAACCACGCGGAAACCTCTCCAGTAACCCTAGACAGACACCCGCTCAAGTATTCCTTCCCCTGACGTAATTGTACCACACATAATCTCAAACATCACAAATGTTCCCTATCCCTTCTTTCTCCCTACTGCCTTTCTCAGTTCTGCACTCCCCAATTTTTGTCCTTCCTTCTTAACCATAGAGCAAAGGATGCAAAGATGAACTGCAAAAATCGTATTCTTTTGTTTTTTTGTATAGTTTTTTGTAAAAATATAAAAAAATCCTTAAAACAAGATCAATTTCTCTTGTTTTAGAAGCAAAACTGCATGAGACATTTAGGCACTATTCAGAGAATGTATTTTTAATACAAGTGTATTTTGTCTTCAATACTTGCACTTTTTTCACTTGTAAATAACTTGTTTATAGTCAAAACAAGTACAAATCGGCCAGTGCTGAAGAAGTAATCCAAAATATTTAGATTACATTAATGACCCTTGAGTAATCTAATGAAATACATTACAAATTACACTTTACATTTATTAATTTGGCAGACGCTTTTATCCAAAGTGACTTACAAAGGAGGAATAATACATAATAAGCGATTCATCTTAAGGAGACAGTGGTACAAAAAGTGCTGCATTACAAAGTTTCACTAGCATCAGAATTGTAGTATCCAAGACAGATTAGAGTGCAACAAGAATATATATATATATGATATATCTGATTCTGTAGTTCTACTTGTGTTGGGTTAAGAGTAGGTTTTTTAAGCAGTGGGGTTACTCGAGCCTGCTTAAATGTAGTGGGAAAAGTGCCTGTAAGTAGAGATGTGTTAATTATGTGTGTGAGTGCAGGTAGGATGGATGGAGAAATGGCCTGGAGAAGGTGAGAAGGAATGGGGTCAAGGGAACAGGTGGTGGGGTGGTTGGAGAGGAGGAGTTTAGAGACCTCAGTGTCAGTCAGAGGAGAGAACATGGAGACAGAAGAGTTGCATACAGGAGACCGGTGTTTGACAGGGTGTGGTGCTGAGAATGTATTGCTGATGGCTGTAACCTTATTACTAAAAAATGTGCGAAGACATCTGCTGTCAGTGAGGTGTCAGGCGGTGGAGGGGGAGGACAGAGAATTGTGTTGAATGTTCTAAACAAGCTGTGAGTGTCTGTGGTGCTGTTGATCTTTTTAACATTATCTGAAAAAGATGCAAGCAGAGACGGATACTTACGGATACTCAGATCTTCTGGATATTCAGATTTCCGCCATCTCCTCTCAGCCGATCTGAGGTCTGATATTCACGATGTACGTCAGAAAGCCAAGGGCTGGACGGTGTCATAAGTGCTGGCCTAGAGGAGAGAGGACAGATGCTGTCTAGACAGGCTGTTAAAGTAGAGCCTAGTGTGTCTGTGGCAGTGTTTAAATCCAGGGTGGAAAATAAGTTTTGCTGAGGGTGGATTGTGTGGTGAAGACTGGAATGAAGTCAGCTTTGTTCACAGCTGACTGGCAGTTCCAAAGTCCAACTGAAAAAGAGAGCGGAGCAGGTGTTGATGTGCAAAGTGGCCGTAGGTTGTGTGGGTTGCATTGTGTCCTGCTTCTATGTTATGTAAACTGTCAGTAACAGATAACAGGGATGAGCTTGAGGGCACATGTAGTAGACATATGGGAATGTATAAGGAAAGTAGCAAAAAAAAAAAAGATACTTAAGTGCTATGGTGAGTAGCACCTTGTTGGTGTCCTTGCTTGGTGGACTCGCACAGGTAGACTCACTGGTCTTTACACACGAGGAGGGCTTCACACGAGGGCTGCCACTACCGCGTCAGCATTCACGTCAAATATATACACGCTGCTATTGTGTCGTTAAGTGAAAAAATCTGGACACACCTTAATGCTGCTTAGCACAATAAAGCTAGTCACGTGGGTAACCGAAACTAAGGGAAGCTAGTTTCGCGCAAGATGACAAACAAGGGAACAAACGCGACTTCAGTACACCGTAACAAACAATGCTAAACTTAGCAATAAATAATACTCTAAAACGAGTGAAGCACTGTTAAGAGACACACTAAAAACAATGCTAGTTTCACACACAGTAAACAAACATCTCTAAACCTAGCAGTGAATACCCTAGGACAAGTCAAAACAATGAAACACACACACACACGCTGACGTGAATTTAACACAGAACAACACAGTAAACAAACCGCAAAAGTCTAGTGATGAATTCTACTCTAAAACAAAGTGAAACAATGAAATAAACACACACTTGCACACAACTGCAGACTCCTGTAGATAGATTGCTCCTCCTGAAATGACTATGGATCTCATTGTTTAAATATCTTACCTGGCGCTGGACACGCCTTAATGCTGCTTAGCACAACAAAGCTAGTCACGTGGGTAACCGAAACTAAAGGTTGCTCGAAATGACAAATGTGAGAACAACTCCGACTTCAGTACACCATAAACAAACAATGTTAAACTTAGCAATAAATAATACTCTAAAACAAGTGAAGCACTGTTAAGAGATACACTAAAAACAACGCTAGTTTCACACACAGTAAACAAACAACTCCTAGGACAATACCCTAGGACATGTCAAAACAATGTAGCACACACACATGCTTAAGCGACGCAAGTTTGCTTAAGAGACTGCTGTGTCTTTGTTTTCACGGAGACGTGGCTCAGCAACAGAGTTCCGGACACCACCATTCAGCTAGATGGGCTCACTTTGTTTCGTACCGACAGAAATGCAGCTCTGTGCGGTAAGGCTTGCAATGGTGGCTTTTGTGTTTACAACAACACAAGATGGTGCAAGAACTCGAGCTAGTTTCTAGTTACTGCACATTGCTGGTGGAGTTTGTGACTGTTAGATGCAGACCATTCTATTTACCACGGGAATTAACCACTGTTTTAGAGCTGACTAAATTAACGCATTAACGCATGCCATTAATTTATAAAATTTTACTCTTTCATTTTTCTTAATTGCGAACTACGCATTTACCGTTAATAAAGCATAAACCAGCAAAAACATTGGTGGGACTAGGGCGGAATCTTTGCGATGTGTCCGCCTGAAGTCATTACACTGATGGACACACCACAACACATGACCTCTTATGTATAAAACAAGTCCAGATGGGACTTGTTTCAGAAAGCAAGTACTTTGCAGCCTCTGTAAGGTGCAATTTAATTACCACAGAAGCAGGTCAAGTTTTAACTATCACGAAAACGCAGAAAGAGATGTTGTCTGCAGCGCTTTTAATGTGGAGCTCAAAGCCGTGGTTGACGCAGAGTTAAAGAGATTTAATGCACATTGCAATAAATATACAACCTATAGGGGGAGTTTTCCTAAAAAGAAAATAAATGCATTTTGTCAAAAAAATAATTATATATTTAGTCAAATTTTTGCACTTTAAAAATCTGCGATTAATCACGATTAACAAAGAAAAATTGTACGATTATTCGCGATTAAAATTTGTAATAAACTGACAGCACGAATATATATATATATATATATATATCCTGCACATGTAAGTTTAGAAATGTCTAAAGAGCTTGCACTACTTGAGTGTTTATTTTGGACAACTGCAAGACAATTTAATAATAAATGTGTTTAACATAAAATCTCAGCTTTAGGCTGGTTGTGCTGTGTCACACCAGATGATCTGTGGGTGTAATGTTGATCGTTTTATGCATGATGTAACAGTGTATATGATGTATACTGTATATTAGGGCAATATCTTGAAGTCAGGACAGTTCCCCTAAGATAGAGCTGGTTGCAGGGTGCTTTATAATAAACTGAAGTACTGTACCAAAAAATCATCTGATTCTGTTTTGGACATTAGTTTTTTAATCGATATATTTTTGTCCCACCTACTACGACACTTACTACATTCTCCTATGCCAATAGGCTGAAAACCTTTTTGGTTTATTCTGAACTTCTATTTATAAGAGTACATATAACTTTTAAGTAGCTTCCTGTTAATAATAAAACAAAAACTATAATGCAAATAAAGGCAGAAAGAGAAGAGAAAAGAAGAAAAGGTGAGTTTTTGATCATTGGAGACCAGAATCCCTCTCAGATCAGAAGAAAAAGCAGAGATATTTTTTCTGAGCCCAGCAGGAAGTCCAAGCCCCCCACTGTTCTTCCAGAGGCTGTAGCCCTGCACAGACAAACAGAGAATGACTTTGGACGCTGTGACAGTGAGTCAGTGATCTGCTGTATCAGTCTGAAGCTCAGGACACCAGGCACAGTTTCAGCATGTGCTGCAGGCAGGGTTGGGAGGGTTACTTTTGAAATGTATTCCACTACAGATTACACACATGTAATTTGTAACGTATTCCGTTAGATTACTCAAGGTCAGTAACGTATTCTAAATACTTTGGATTACTTCTTCAGCACTGGTAGATTTTTTCACTTGTTTTGACTATAAAAACTCTGCCAGTACAGTAAGATAAAATACACATGTTAAAAATACATTCTCTGAAAAACCTAAATATCTTATGCAGTGTTGTTTCTAAAACAAGATTAATCTAACTGATCTTGTTTTAAGGATTTTTAGATATTTTTACAGGAAAATAATACAAAAATTATTATCAAGAATATGATTTTTCCCCTAATATCAAAGGTCTTACTAGAAAAAAAGAAATTATGATCTAACATGAATTTTCTTGATAAAAAATATGATCGTGCCTGGTAACATGTGCATGTAAAATGGCTAGAAATAGCATTTTAGCTTAGCATAAAGCTGACAATTTACAAAAGGTTTATTTCTATTTCTTCTGCTCCAAACTTACTTCAAACTTACTTCTCTGTCTGCTCGTATGAATGTAACACATCATAAGAAAGTGTTTCACCGCTGTTCAAATGCACTTTGGATCACATCATTTATAGGTATAAATGTTTACCATCTGAAAGGACTAAATATTAAATGAAACAAATGACAATAAAATGTAAAGTAATCTGTTCAGTAATCAAAATACTTTTTGAATGTAACTGTATTCTAATTACCAATGATTTAAATTGTAACTGTAGTGGAATACAGTTACTTATATTTTGTATTTTAAATATGTAGTCCCATTACATGTATTTCGTTACTCCCCAAGCCTGGCTGCAGGCTACATTCACATTAATCCGGATACATTTGTGAAATGCTCTCCGTCCACACTGCCATTTCAAGTGTTTTCCAAAAGTTGCTTGTCCGCACTAAAATGTATGAAAACACTTAAATCCCCTTACAGTGCATGACAAAAATCACCATTCCATGTATGGTCTGAAACGCAACTGTCCTTGT
Organism: Myxocyprinus asiaticus; assembly: GCF_019703515.2. NCBI lineage: Eukaryota > Metazoa > Chordata > Actinopteri > Cypriniformes > Catostomidae > Myxocyprinus > Myxocyprinus asiaticus. The sequence continues at coordinate 41,298,878 of NC_059361.1, read as the reverse complement.
TTTCCGTTGCTGGACAGCAATTCCGAGTAAACTTCCCAACGCCTTTGAAGAAAATTCAATGTGAAGGTTGTACAAAGTAACATTTATGTTTAACAACACAATCAAAAGTAAATAGCAGGCATGACAACGCCGCTAAAACGTAGGCCGCCATCTTGACTGTTTTGGGTTGAATGGATCATATGACTGTGTCACGTTACAAGAAATATGTCATCGTTTTCAGATATCTCTGTTTCCTCTGTCAATACAACAATGTGGAGAAGGTGTTTTCAAATGTATCCACTTGGGAGTGCGTTTTCGAAAAGCTCAGTGTGGACGGAAGGACAAATGCAAAGAAAAAGTTGCATTTTCAAACGAAAACATATTAGTTATGGACATAATTGCGACTTACTGAGCTCCATCTCAGAGAGAAACGGAGGCGGACACTGCTTAAGACATGAGCTCAAATGCAGAACTGTGTCACTCAAACACTAGCACAAGTGTTGTGTAAGTCATTGACATTTTTATTGTGGACGACAGAGAGGCTGATAAAGTAAGTTTCTTTGCTGAAACTTCAGTATCACTGTCTAAGTTTCAGCACATTATTGCAAGCAGGCAGGAACATGCTTGATTTTAAGAAATGTTCAAATTTGAACACAAGTTAAACTGCATTAACAGCCAACATGATCACATGGGAAATCTACATGCTGCTTACGAATGTTTATGTACCCTGAAATCAACCCCAATGTACTGTAGGGTAGAGCTGCACGATTCTGGGTAAATTGAGAATCACAATATTTTTTTGCCTAGAAAAAAGATCACGATTCTCTCACCATTCTTAAGATTTTTTTTCCTTCAGTGATTTATAAAACCTGAACATTAGGCTACTAAACAAAATAACGTAATATATCTCTTACAGTTTACCTGTAAAAGTCTTGTAATTGTTGCTGGTGTAGGGCAGATTTCTCTTTGCCTCATCAGTGCTGTTCAGAATGTCGGGGTGTCTACCATTTCACATGGTAGAATTGCTCTATAGCACTTTGAAATAGAACATTTTCATGCAGAATTCAAATGGGTCGCATAGGTTTTGTGATATAGAGGGAAGCCCAATTTAATCATGCATGTGATCTGCACTATCCTCCTGTCACTGGAGTTCGCATATCAAGGCAAAGCCTGGCTGACGAGCGTGCACGGATACTGCTGAGTGCATCCGTGTCCCACATATTTAGCCCATATTTAGCGCTTAAAAAGAGAGATAAAGATAAAAAATTGCTTCACAGTCTGAAATTTCAATGTGGCTGCCGAAAAATTTAACCACCTTACAATGGCATACAATGGAAATGTCAATATACAGAGCTGAAACGTTGTCATTCAGAAATAAGATCGCGTGGGGGTCTGAATTGAGATTGTGATCTTTTAACGATTAATCGTGCAGCTCTACCGTAGGGGTTGCACGACTACTGATTTTTAATAGTCGACTAGTCAAGCCCATTGGTTGAGTCGAATTTGACTAGTCTAACGTCATCCATCATTCCATCATGTCATACTCCAACTTGAAGCACTTTTGTAATTATCGCGAAATCGCATTCTTGAAGGAGCAAACAGCAACCAGGTCAAATGTCCAAACACACACAGTTGTGCTGATCATGTTGAAAATCACTAAGTAGCGTTAGTGGGTGTCTTTTTAAATGATTATGCATAGCACTAGTATTTCTGTTATATTTGAAGGCCACTTTGCATATATTGGTAGTTGCTGTAGCATGTGCCATCTTTATCAAAGAACATTTGAGCTACTTTGGTCTTTTGGTGCAGAGCCAATTGGCCAGTGTAGGATGGCAGGGGAAGAGCCATTTATATTGAAAAAAGAAAGGAAAGTGCTGCCTGATTAGTCAGAGAAACTATAAACCAACCCCTTAACCTAGCCATAACAAATCAGGCAGAGCTTTCTTCATTAATATGAATGGGTCTACCCTTGCCATCCTACGTTCCAGAAATCAGCCATTCGCTGTATTTTCTACAGATGCGTTTTGAAAATGCTGTAGAATGCGACTAGTTGACTTCAGGCTGACAGTGTCGACTACATTAGTTATAGTCAACTACTGTAGTTGACTAGTCTATGCAACCCCTATTCTACCGAATTACTGACAAGCGCCATTTCCCATGAGACATTTTTGCATCAAATCAAATGTGTTTATTTACTTTTCCCTGTGGTGCTACTGATAGCATGTTGTCCTAGCAACCTCTGAGACACAGATTCTGGTCCATTGGAAACCAGGAAGTAATCACATTTAAATAAACAAATGTTAGCCAAATTTGTAGGTTGCATTTTCACTAAAAGTTACATTTCTACTCCACTGACGGTTAGGTTTAGGTTTGGAGTTTGGGTTAGAGGGAAGAGTTTATAAAATACAGTATGCATTCCCTGTGGATATTTCACACAGAAACTGGTTAGCAAGACTTCCAGCTTTGGCCACTGGATGCAGTGGATTTAGATAAGCACAGAACGATTTCAGCTGAAGAAGTTTCGATGTATGGGATATGATTTAATGTCATGCTCTAGGGCTTCTAGGTTTAATTAATAATATATCACAAATAACCTTATATTAAAAATAGTAAAATACACCATCTACTCACGTTACTGTAACAATAAAAACATGCAGCTTTGAAATATGTATTCATTTTCGGTCTTCAATGTTTAGATGCATTTGAATGCAAGTAAAGGCAGTGTGAAGTGTAGTGAAGAAGTAATTTACAATGGAAGTACACAGAGCAAAGCAATAAGCATTAAAATACACACTGTTTTTAAAGTATGGCCACAAGATTTAAATTGTTTGTTTTACTGTAATATGAGACTACTGAAAGAGCTTGTCTCTAACATTGTCTGTGTGAATTTATATCCAATACTAGGTCTCCTCCCTTACAAAGAAATCTAAACTAGCTGCAAACTTGTCGTAAATTTGCCACAGATTTGCTGCTCGTTAATTTCACATGCAAATGAGCTTTTGATTCACCGCAGATGTTTGCCAGAAGTTTGCAGCTCTTCACCGGTAGTGGTGAACCTACGGCAAACCTTTAGCAAAAATGGACAATTTGACGCAAGTTTGGCGGAAAGCTAATTTGCATGTGATAATTATCTGTGGCAAATTTGCGGCAAGTTTGCTGCAAATTTGCAGTGAACTCTCAATTTTTGTAAGGGCTGTCATGACCATGTAAAGCTGATAAAACCGGTAACTTTCACATAATACGTGGAAGGATACAAGAGAAGGACTTTTTACATACTTTACAGTCTGTCTAGAAAAGTAGTCCCATTGCAAAAATGATGATTTAAAGAACTTTGCAGGTCAAATAACACGTTTATAAAGGAAGAATTAATGTAATTGCTTTGACAAAAATATGAGCTTCACATTTCCACTTTTAAACTCCTGGAATGCCTTGCCCCATGGACTTCCATTGTAAATTCATTACTTGCTTGCAAAAAAAAAAAACCTCAAAACTACATTCTATGATAATCAACATTATGCCATGCATGCTGTCAACAGAACTTTTATTGAACCCAAAACAATCCTTTAATCAGTCATAACATCATATCCCTTCATTCTGTAATTACGACCAAGTTTTAGAAGTCTGAATGACATTGTTAAGGGTGTACATGAAATTATGATTTTGTAATTACAGAAATCACAAAATTTATTAAGACGTAAGAGGATGGCGGATTATGAGATGGTAGGTTTAGAGTCATATATTTGTATAACTACATACATTGAAGTTTTGTCTCCAAAAAAGCAATTGAACATTTTCACCATTATTGCCCAGAAAAAAGATTAAGTTCAGTGAATACACAATGACCTTTTGTCCACACTATAGGGGGTAAGCTGTCACAATGGAACCTGCCATTAAATCAGTGACATAGGTTTCATAAAAACATTCATGGGATCATCACTGATGGGATTTACAAATATGGTAATTTAAGAGGGTTTTGAACTCAGTGATTAAAACCAACAAACAAAACCACAGCTAGAGAAAACACATTTGTCTAATTAGACATTTAACTTAAAAACGTTATAGTTACTTAGATTTGTGCGACCCCGCATACACATGTGTGGATGTTGTATTTTGGCTTCGCTATACGCAACGCACATTTTAAATTCATTTAAACCGACTGATCTCAGTTCAGGAGACTCTGTGTGGTCAGTAAAGGGTTAAACTTTCATGTATCATGTGATAAAACAACATGGCGCCGACTACAGCAGAGATTGTCTTTGGGAGAAATGCCAACAAAACTACATTTGGTAAGAAACCTAAAAAAAGTTTTTTTCATTGAAAACTGTTTGAGTCTCTAAGTCTCTAATTTCATCCGGCATGCCATTTTTTATTTTTTTATTTGAGCGATTTATCGCAAAACGCCACACTTGTAAACACAATGCACACTAATGTGTACTTCAGCGCATTTTTTCCTTAGAAATACAATATTTACTATGCACTATCACATTGAGAATCATTTAGAGGCTTTATAAGGAGTTATAAGCTGCATTTCGAACTGTTCTGAGACCAGTGCATTAAGTCATTCACTAAACAGGGAGCAAGGGAGCATCCTATATCTCTCTATGCAGCTAAATGCATTCAATCCAAACTTCCTATCAAAAGTTCAGTTTCATGTTTGGTAATCAGTACATAGATTCAGAATTTATTATGTATTATTTTATTTGAACATTGTTAGCAGTGATTGGATGATGCTGGACATTACTTTCAGAATTAATTATGCTAATCTGGTTTAATGTCTGAAACATCTCAAAAACATGAATAACCAACACTCCTGGACACATAATAAACAATTTGATGAAAACTTGAGGACATTCTAAAGCTTGGTATTATTTCAAATTTCACAACTTAGTTCCGCTGTCCACATATATTATCATACATTTTTAGGAAAACTAATTGCTCTAGAATTATTATTTATTTTTGCATGTTTATTATGTGCTACTAGTTACAAATCAAAAAAGGGAAATGGAAAATGCACACAGCAGTCACGCTCAGATTAAATATAGCCCTTTTGACAACTTCCCAGCGTGACAATTAGCCCCGGTCTACCTATATCAAAATAATCCCTCATTAATAAATATATCCTTTTACAAATATAATTACAATAATTCACATACAGAACTGGCAATCTAAGGTCAATGAATAGATCACACTTATTAAGTATCATTGGGGTAGGGCTGGGAAAGGCAGAAACACGGGACAAAAGAGAAAAAATATGCAATAAATAATGACAGATTATGTAGAATAGGGGTGTAAATCTTGTTTTAAATTGAGGGCCGAATTGGTCTAAAAGTCACCTTATGCAGGTTAAACTGTTAAACCTTTGTATACCTATTGATGAGGAGTGGATGCACAGACCATGATATTTTAGGACATAATAAAGTCCTTTGTCACACCAGTAATTAGCCATCTGAAAGTGACATTAACACAAAGTAAGGCTTAAATAAAAATAAACTATATGGATACTTTTAATTACTGGTCAACTCCAGCATCATATCTGTAGTAATGCATCATATCTAAGAATCATTCAGTGAAGACTTGGAAACAACTCAGAAATTCACTTTTTACCAAAAATTTTCATTACCATGGTGTCAGTATTGTCTTGGTTGAGGAAAAATAAGATAGTTTGGTGAGTCGTGGAGCATTCGGATTGGATGTGTGTTTGACACCGCCAATGTAGAGTGTGGCACAAACAGTAAGTAGGATTTTTGATAGTATTATTGTACAATAGTGAACAGGCACCAGCAAGCTCCCAAAACGTGACTGTTGCCTGGAAATAAAAAAAAATAAATAAAAAAAAATTTAAAAAAAAAACGCAACCCGAGAGTGCTCATATTTCTAAGTGACTTTATGAAGAAAAAAACAAGAAAAAAAAAACAAGCCCAAAGTCTCTGATCATGAGGGTATTTGGCAACTTTGCCTGTCAGATGCAGAATCACTGTGCACGCTCTGCAGAAGCCAAGCACTCAACCGGCATTCGTTTTTGCGTTCGGTTAGAGTTGAGACAGTTTGACATTAAAAAACCACATGCCACCCATTAGATTCACCCCTGGCCTTTAGGGTATGTGTGTGTTCTTATGTTTGTTTCTTATGAATGTTCTGCTTGAAGTCTGTTGGGATGAAGTGCAAGTGTGTGTATGATCAGGTGTGCCGCTCTGCTTTAAGTACACAGGGAGCATCTCAGCCTCTTGAGACATTCTTCCCACGCTCTGGTTATCTGTCTCCATCTCTCTGTCTCGGATTCATCTGTGGGCAGTGAAGCAAGGATTTTCTCACCCACTTGAGAAACACACTAACCTTTTACATAACGCAATAAAACCCATGCATGCTTCAACTGCACGCAGGAGCCAGTGCTACGTGATGTTTTGAACCATGCTTTAAAGTCAATGTGAACAAATCCATTTGATTTCCATAATGTCACGTATTTCCAAGTCAAACATGTGTTTTTCGATATTCAACTAGAAAAAAAAAAAAAATGTATTTATGTGCAAAACTACCAATACCAACTACCACTAAGCACTTTATTAGAAACACAATGGTCCTAATAAAGTGTCCGGTGTGGTCTTCTGCTGTTGTAGCCCATCCGCCTCAAGGTTCAACATGTTGTGCATTCTGAGATGCTATTATGCTCACAACAATTGTACAGAGTGGTTATCTGAGTTACCATAGCCTTTCTGTCAGCTCCAACCAGTCTTGCCATTCTCCGTTGAGTTCTCTCATCAACAAGGCGTTTCTGTCCACAGAACTGCCGCTCACTGGATGTTTTTTGTTTTTCGCACCATTCTTTATACACTATAGAGACTGTTGTGTGTAAAAATCCCAGGAGATCAGCAGTTACAGAAATACTCAAACTAGCCTGTCTCGCACCAACAATCATGCCACGGTCCAAATCACTCCGATAAAAAATATTCTCCATTCTGATGGTTGATGTGAACATTAACTGAAGCTTCTGACCTGTATCTTCATGATTTATGCATTGCACTGCTGCCATACGATTGGCTGATTAGATAATCGAAAGAATAAGTAGGTGTACAGGTGTCCCTAATTAGTGCACAGTAAGTGAATAATTGGGCTCTGTTCTGGTCACATGACCCTAGTCAGATGCGTTTTAGAGGGATATACGGAGGCTAAGCGCAGCACTTCAACATGGTAACTAACAGATATTCAACAAATAAAAAGGCTAAATAACTATAACATCTTATTGCAAAAAACTATCAAAGTAAGAAAAGTAAGAAATAAGAAAGGCTCCAATACAGAGCACATGAAACTGCTTCTGCGCATCTTGAACACAGAATGATGCGCTTCAATGTAAACAGAGATCTTGGGTGTCTCATGATGATCCTCGCTGCACATTCAAAAGCGCAGAACTGCAAGATAATATTGTGGGTACACATCTAGTTCACTATATTGAGCAGTTTAACCTTTTTAACTGAAACTATTTATTTAAGCAATGTCAGACAGAATCAGCAAAAGACTTTAATCTCTCTTAAGCACCTCACAAATACGGGAACATTGCTCACAGCAAAGGATTTAACGTCCAACAGTGATCATCTTTTAGTGTGTTGTTGATGCGGTGCTTTGATGGCTATAACAGCAGTGGTGCATAAATGGACTAAACTTAAACCATTAAAGAGGCCAAACTTTTTGCAGAGAGTTTTACCGTGCTGACTGTTATTCACTTTTAAGCACAGCAAGCTATAATCACGCAAAAACACTCTCCAAAAAGTTGCGTCTCTCAATTAATTTGAGAATTGCGTCTCTCTTTAAAACCACCACCACTAAAAATATTATTGTTAGTAGTCGATCCAACTAATCGACTAGTCAGTTGTTGGAGGACTAGTTGATTAGGTGACCACCATAGCACATCTCTAGTTTGTACATGCTAAGAAAAGACTTCAGTAAACATATACTGTACCTCCCCACTTTTACTGCACTGTTTACATTTGTCAAATTTGTGAAACCAAATGTAAACTATGTGGAGGTTCTACTCAAGGACCTGATGTTTAAAGTGGGCCACATGACAAAAGATGAGGGAAAGTTTCCTTTAAGAGTTCAGACTACCAAAGCAACCCTCTAATGTGCTTTAGGTGCAGATTTGTGTTGAATGTGGGATTACTGTGGAGCAGGAGGTCACAGGCTGGTTATGAAAGAGATCTAAATCCAGGCTTAGAGCTACAATAGAAGGTCTGTTCAGCTCAACCAGCACAAAATCAGCTCTCATTCTGCAAGGAGCAAGAACAGTGTGCTGAAATTACTTATTTTTGTGGTAAGAGCTGGTTCTTATTACAGATGTCCACAGCACACTGGTAAATGCCTTTTACATAGACACACACACATGCAATTGAAGAGTTGACCGACTTTTCATCTGGTGTTTTTGTTATTGTGTGAATTTGATATATGATTTATCTTCTTAAGTCATGACACCAAATAAGTCATAAAACTGAAACATGAAGCCTGCCATACTGGACAAACTAACTCATGAATCTGTATGTGTGTGTGTATATTTAAGTTTCTTTAAGTTTGTCAAGTGTTTTCCCCTTTCAAACAGAGAATTCTTCTTGCGTTGGGTGAGGCCAGTGAGAGTTGGACCGCAGGGGAAGAAGGTGGTTAAGATCAATGGGACGGACTGGCCATATGGAGCACCAGGACTTTTCCCAGTGGGCTGAAATCACTTATATCATAATTTATATAAATGTATACAAAGTTCCAATTGGAAGAAAGGAAAAAAATGTCAGTTATGGTCAGGTCTTTCTATTTAAGCTACAGTGTCGGATCCTGGTGTATGCATGCTGTTGTGTATGCAGTAGCACTGAGTTCACCCCCACACAGATTTTAGATGTGCACTCCACTTCACTATGGCACATTAATGGCACAGTTTTCAGTGGCTTTAGTTTATTGAAAATGTGAACAGTGGCAAAAGTTGAATCACTCGCAAGAGAATTAAACTTAGGTCTCCATATTCAGTATGTGAATGACTTTTGTCTTTTGACTACCTCAACAGTGAATGTTATGGATGCTTTTACATAGTGTGTAATTTAATAATGCTGCCTTTGCGGTATAAAACATCACTTTCATATAGGGGAGATGTGGGCTAGTTGTCACACTGAAGTTGTCATAAGGACTACGTATATTTCAGTAATGCTTTAGGCCAGTTTGTACTTCTGCTCTCTGACCTATGACATAGGTTCTGCATAGTGGTTTGCATTTATATTTCTGCATTGGTGTATCTGTGTCGTTCTGTGAGTACACAGCCAAAATGCTTGTGTATTGACTGTACACCATACTGTCAAACATTCGGCCAAAACATCATACAGATCAGAAAGGTCTCAAGGATAACACAAATATAAAAGTAAAAGCCCCAAGAAAAAGGCACAGAGTTTATACAAAAAGGCCTTAAAGCTACACCACGTAACTTTGTGCTCTCTAGCAACATCTGTGGTTGAAATTAAAAATTGCAAACAATTTGCGGAAGAACACTTTACATTAGTCGTGTTTCAGCACTGCTCTACTGGCAGATGAATCTCATGATTTGAGCCAAACGGATTACAGATAAACATCCATCCAGACTGCAGAGATGCTGTCCTTAACTGTGTGAGTGTGACTGACAGAACTGAACGTAGTAACTCCAGCCGGAACATGAGACAGTTGGTACTTGGACACAATTTATATATTTTTTATCAACACTGAAAATATTTTATTTTGATATATCTTGCAGTTGCGTGACTGTTTGAGTCTGTCATAATCAGACAAAAAAACTGAAATCCCCCCTCATTTGTATGAGTTGGTATCGCCCAACTAGTGTCGCTCAATCCCCCTCTAGTGTGGCTGTGTCTAGAAGGTAACTCCCCCGGCAGCCTAAGTTTCGCAAGAGTCTCATTCGCTGTTACTAAGATTTGGTTTAGGGTTAGGTTTAGTGGTAGGGTTAAGGTTAGGGTTAGGTTTAGAGGTAGGGGTAGGGTTTCTGTAGGACTCTACATAAACACAAAAAACAATGTGAACATTCAATGCGGCTCTTGAGAGTTCTCCAGAATAAATTACACCAACACTCTGTTCCCATGTCTATCTGTTAGTGGATTACCAGCTTTCTGACAGACAGACAACAGCTTGTGAGACAGGGGAAACTCACTTCCAGCACCTGTACAATCAGCACTGGTGCCCCCCAGGGATGTGTGCTCTCCCCACTACTCTTCTCCCTCTACACCAATGACTGCATCGTCAAGGACCCCTCTGTCAAGCTCCTGAAGTTTGCAGACGACACCACTGTCAATGGCCTCATCCGAGATGATGATGAGTCTACGTACAGAAGGGAGGTTGAACAGCTGGCTGTCTGGTGCAGTCAAAACGGTGGAGATTATTGTGGACTTTAGGAGGAACACCCCAACACTGACCCCCCTCACCATTCTAAACAGCACTGTGGCAGCAGTGGAGTCATTCATGTTCCTGGGCACTACCATCTCACAGGACCTGAAGTGGGAGACACACATTGACTCCATTGTGAAAAAGGCCCAGCAGAGGTTGTACTTCCTTCGCCAGTTGAGGAAGTTCAACCTGCCACAGGCGCTGCTGATACAGTTTTACTCAGCAGTTATTGAGTCTGTCCTCTGTACTTCAATAACTGTCTGGTTTAGTTCAGCTACGAAATCAGACATCAGAAGACTACAAAGGACAGTTCGGACTGCTGAGAAGATTATTGGTTGCCCCCTGCCCCCCCATACACTTCCAGAGTGAGGAAAAAGGCTGGAAAAATCACTCTGGACCCCACTCACCCTGCCCATTACCTTTTTGAACTGTTGCCTTCTGGCAGACGCTTCAGAGCTCTGAGCACCAGAACTGTTAGGCACAGGAACAGTTTTTTCCCTCAGGCTATCCATCTCATGAACAGTTAAATTGCTCATTGAGCAATAACTATGTGCAATACACAGTTTAGTCTTTTTTATATTTATCCAACACATCCAACCTCTTCTGCCATTTCATTCCTCTGAAAAAAAAAAAAAATGTGCACTGTACATAACAGATTTGTATTTGAACTGTACATAACCAATAACAGATTGTATTAGATTTGCACTACCTATGTGTATGTATGTAGGTGTGTGTCTGTACGTATGTGTATAATTATTTTTTATTTTTTTCTTATTATCTATGTCTTGCTGCTGTTTTTGTATTGCTGTACACTGGAAGCTCCTGCCACCAAGACAAATTCCTTGTATGTGTAAGCATACTTGGCAATAATGATTCTGAGAGAAATGGAGAGGGGGAGAGAGAACCACTTCTCTTCTCCACCCCCACAGTCTATTTCTCACCCTCTGTAAAAGAGACTGACATTCTGGAGGGTTTGTGTGAGATTTCATTAGATTCCTATAATATATTGTAGATTATTTATGTCTTGTGTTATGCAACCCTGAATGGATAACTAATGCACAAGGCAAAACAATTATTTACTCTGGCATTGGTTTATACTGCTAACCGAATGACTCATTGGCAAATGTACAAATTTATTCATCATCTCAGTATTATGATGTAATTGTCTACTACCTGTGTATTCAAACTTGCATTCATTCCACGCATGGACAGAATGCAGAACTGTCACTCATGTAAAAACTACCTGCTTTATACACCACCTACTAGCAGAAAAGAGCATCTGAAATGATGCACAGAATCCCTGCTAATCAAGCAACATGACTTAGAGTTAATAGAGAGAGGCAAAAAAATCTAGAACTTCAAAAGACGACCACTATTGTCAACTTCTCTTGAGTCCTTGGTTGTTGGTGCGACTTACTCATGCTCTTGACACAAAAGAGATCAGCTACATCCGAGTAACTCAGGAACTGCAACTGATACCTGCAACTGATACAAGGACACACTTAGCTACTGAATGCGTCATAACTGACCCTGTATGATTGTGATTATTATGCATGATAATGTTGCAGATTGACTGAGATGTGGGCGTAAACGCCACACTCTGCATCATGGTTGTCTGCACCATCATTGTGCTCTTATTTCGAATTCATTTTCAAAGGATGCTGTGTTGACCTCACTGCAGCGTGGGAAAATGGCCCGTCTCCCGATTTTTCACTCTGAACACAAACAGAGAAGCTCCACAACTTGATTCTTGTGTAAATCTTGTTCAGTGTTTCTCCTGTTACTTAATCGCCCTGTCTGACGGGAGGGTGTGAGAGGAAAAGCTGGAGATGCAGCAGAAGATTGTTGAGTTAGATAACAGTTCTGTCAGGGTGTTGATCACAGCTAGGTTACAGATTCCACAGATCTATAGGTTATAAACTGCCATGAGAATGTATGTGTACATATTATGGGTCATTTATCACTAGAGAAAAACAAGTCATCCTATAGAAAAAAAAAACAGCACAAATCAGATCTTTTTAATGGAATAGATCAGGCCAAAAATGTTATTCTGCCATCATTGACTCTTTTATGGGCAGCTTGTTCTACACACCTAGAGTCACACACACAATGTTGTTATAAATAAGTTTATTGAAACAAATTAATGTAAATTTCCAATGAGAAAAACAAGGATGTATTGGAGCAGAATAACACAAAAGCAACAAATAACATAGGGAGCTGCAAATGCAAGTGAGCACAAATGAGAACAAAGCTGTGACTTCTCTAGAGAGGTGAACCTACCCAAGAGAGAGTGAGCAAAGAAGCAAACAAGAGACACTGCTTTTATACAAACACCATTCGGAACAGTTAAGCATTTACTCCCCCAGCCAACCAGCCAACTTTCACTTTAGGACCTGCACTAAAAATGTTTTGTGAGGTAACCTGAAAATGTGCTTCTGATTGGCTGGAATGCATGCGTTAAAACAGTTTAATGCACAAGAAGTTCCAGTCGGTTTTAATCACCGTTCTGCTGTCCTCCGTAATTTGACATTGCAACGCAACATCATCAAATTATGCAATGGCATCTTTAAACCAATTGTGATGAGCTACAGGAAAAAATGGAAAGTCTCCGGTGTCATCAGCCCCGTATTACTGAGTCCAACCTGGCGAAAATTAGAAATGCACCTGCACTTTTCTCTTTCACACCCATGCGGCTTGTAAGGAAAGTAAGGTTTGACATTCAGCTATGTTTTGCATGGAGAGGTACAGAAGAAAACCGGTAACCATCAAAGTCGTTTTTCGCTGTCCGGCAAAATGAGGCAAGACGATTTGAATTGTAATATAACTGACATCATCTAATATTGCTGTGCTGCTCTGCATGTGCCGCACACTAGAGGTCTGCATGGGCCTTAAATTGAAACCTGTACCCAAGACCATGTTGCCCGACCCTTCCCGGCCCGAATGATACTGTCAGATTTTAAGCCCAAACCCGACCCAAACCCAGTGTCTTTGTAATTTCTTCTCCTAGCAAGTACTGTTGCATTAGGCTGTATTTTATGTAAGCATATAGGCAACATTCGTAACAGTATTGAAACAGTAAACATACACAGTTTTAACAAGGCACGGCAGTTCCTCAGTTCACTAGAGCAGAAGGGAAAAAACATTGCCTTACTGTTTATGGGATGAAACTTTGCTTGGCGCAGAACAATCTGGAATAATATGAAACAATGCAACAGTCCCCTCTTTGCAGCCTGAACTTGTATAGAACGTTGAATCTTTGTGACACCTGCGCTAAAAACAGTCTAGATGCAGTGCAAAAAATAGTGCAGATGTCTCAACATGCATTTTTGAAAATTTTAAGTTCTTTTTAATTTGACACGGTGTTTAAAATGTGCCGGTCCTGCGCGAAACGCTGAAGAAACAGCGAGACGCGATGCAACAGTCAAAGACATTCGTCCAGCATGTGTTTACACAGGAAAAAAAATAAGGAAACAGAACAGACGTGCACAAAACATGTTTGGTGTGAACAGCCCCTAACTCGTCCATTCACGCGTGTCTGTGAGTGAGAGCGCGTGCACGAAACAAGTTCGATAGGCCTATTTATTTTTTCATTAATTACAAACCTGAACCCAACCTGAACCCAAATTCCTATTTGAAAAACTGACCTGAACCCGGCCCAAAATCAGTCGGGTTTTCAGATCCCATCGGGCCCGGGTCAGGTTGCAGACCTCTACCGAGCACACACCCACTAGAGGGTGGTGCTTATTCATGCTGCGCTGATTGAAGTGGTCAATGCAGACATTTTAAATGCAGCCTTTTGCAGTTTAGTAATCGTGCAAGGCCATATCACAATTTCAGTCTTTTTTGTTTGTTTGTCAAAAACTTTTATAGCTTTCTTAAAAAGTGATTCTATTGATTTAAGCGTCATACCAGCTATAAATGACCAGCTAGTGAAGCAATACTCAATATGTGAAAAAATCGAGCATACAGTAAAAACATCTTGGCGGCATTAACTGTCAAAAATGGCCTAATTTGCTTACAATTTTGTAAATTACATTTTACAGTGTTTGACATTTTTTTCACATGACTTTTAAAGGTTAATGTAGAGTCCAATGTGACCCCAAGATACTTGAGCTCATTTACAATATCAAGCTCCTCCCCTCTCAGGAACACTTTAGAATGTGTCACCTCTACTGGTTGTTTTGTAAACATACACACCGTTGTTTTTGTTTTTGTTGTTTTTTTGCATTCAATAATAGACATGATTTAGTAAGCCAGTCCTGCACATGGGTCATTGCAGATGTGAGAATTAAGGATGCTTCTTCGATGTCATTTGCACGTGTAAACATTACTGCATCATCTGCATACATTTGAATAGTGACATTCTGACATGCATTAGGTAGGTCATTATTATAAAGTGTAAATAAAATTGGTCCAAGAATAGAGCCTTGTGGGACCCCTACAAGAAAGTCAAGATAAGGAGATTTGGTGCCATCAGCACACAAGATATGATTTCATCCAAAGCATAGCTTCTTCGGAAAAATTAAAGTGTGTTCATTTAAATAAAAGAACCTGGTGGTCGACGGTATCAGATGCCTTTTTTAAGTCTAAAAAGACAGCACCAACACAGGCACTCTTATCCAGTAAACATCTGACATTTTCTACAAAGACAGTTTGCTGATTCTGTGGAATGGTGGGTACGGAACCCAAATTGCATAGGATGCAAAGGGGTGTGGCCTTTATTTAGATGTTTAGTCAGTAGCTTTGCTACCCATTTCTCAGCAACCTTAGATATAACCGGGAGTATGGTGTTTGGCCAAATATTTGCCATATTTTTTTTTTTTCCCAGATTTAAAAAATGGGGTAACTGTGGCCACCTTCCAAGCTGATGGGACACCTGTTTGCCTAAATAACAGATTTACCATATGTTTAATCGGGCATACTAAGGAATCTTTATGCAATTTCAAAAAGTTTGTGTGAAATATAGATCAAGCCTGTATCATCCTTAGTTTTAGAGCTTTTTAGTGCACCAATAATGTTGGCCATTTCCATTTCTGTTATTTCCTCTATTTTAAAAATAGGCTGTGCATAATTATTAGGTCATATAAGTAACATCAGATGAAGGAAAACACTGGGATATCATCTCATGGACTGAATAAAAAATAAAAAATAAAAAAAAGAATATTGAATTTGGTAGCTATGGTAATCGGATTTTTTACTAATACATTATTAATTTTGAGTTCAAAATCTTTATTATCTTGTTTCTTTTGTCTACCCATTAATTTGTTAATATTTTTCCATTATCTTTTGCACCCTCAGTAATGTCCATCAAAACATTTGCTTTAGTCTTCCGTATAGTCTGTATTACTTTGTTTCTCATTGAGGTGAATTTTTGTTGTCTATAATAAGACCAGATTTCAATGATTTTTTTAAGGGGTCGGTATGTGCTTCTCGAAATTCTAATCACTGCCCCCAGTGGCTGAAGCTGGAAGTGTTGTTAAACAGATGGCACGTGTGAGCTCTAGTTTCCAGGTAAAATGGCCACAGAGTGGTGCCAAAAGCAAGTTGTAAAGTGAGTTGTTTTTAGTTGTAAATGATTTGATACAGTCACAAGATACAATGCATATTTTTTTTAACTCTACCCCCTAACCCAAACCCTAAACCTAATCGTTAGTGGAGTGAAAATGTAATCTAAGGAAAATGCAACCTCTGAATTGTGCTCAATAACAAAAGTCAAGGATTTTAACAGAACATATCTCATCAAATTTTTCTAAGACCAAATTATCTAAACTGTGTTATCCACAATCATTGTATAGATCTATAACCTTAATATGAGTCAATAATTGCCTCAATTGTGTTTATTTTTATTTCTCATAAATTATATATGTAACATAAGTCTCCTGTGCTATAGAAGAGACCTTTGAGCAATATTCCTAAATTTTCCTCTGGGAAAGCAAACCAATCTTGAATTTTCTCAGCTGTAGCTTTGGAACTCTTGTGTTCTCTACTGTAGTTCTAGTTTAAATTCAGGATTGGTTGGGGTCAAATGCAGGTCATATCTGCTGTTATTGCACCCATAAATTCAAAAAGAGCTTTATCATTAACCAAGTGTGACGTGCCAGGTAAAACTATCATCTGATAAGTCTTGCTTGTAAAGTGTTTTGCCCTGTGACGCACATTAGACAACATTGTCCTTGGACAGTCTTCTGAAATCTGCAAAATAATTATGTCATCCAGTGGCTTTACAGGCAGCAATCTAAAGCCAACGGTCTGGTATGATGGAGACCCTTTTGCTGAGACCGGTGAACTCTGATCTTTACATCCAGACAAGTCAAAGGATCGAAATTTCATAAGATAATAATTATATTAATAAGGTTAGAGGTTGCACAGAGTTTAAAGAGTAGAGAAAGTGGCATCATAATCTCTTATCTTCCACTGCTCTGGATTACACACTTATCAGCAGTAATTAAAGGTGCACTTAGTAACATTTCCACTGTGAAGAATGCTTTTTTGAAATATGTTCTGCTTGGTTTAGGGTTAGGGTTCAGATTAAATTAATGCAATTACAACTCAATTTTTCTTTTCAAAGAAGCAAGTGAATGAATGCAGCTGCGAAGGTGCACATGTGCTCGAGTATATTTCCAGCTTAGGAGGTTCGGAAATTAGAAAATCATAGATTGATTTAAGCAGACAAAAGATTCTAACTGTTGCCAATTTCCCAGTGTGATCAGTCAGGAATACTACGCATCTCAGTAACCTATCTATAATTTTTGAAGGGCTCAGAATAGTCGTTCTAGTGAAGGACTGTGCATGAAATTGTGAGTGGTCTTCAGGACAGATGAAAGATGGCGCCGCGGATGGCCGCCTCGGTATGGAGCTTTCCAGTTCTTTTTCTGTTTTTTTGTCCTGTGCTTAGTAATTTATTTCTGATTAGTTTTACTAGAGACGAGCTACTGAATATTCGGCAGCACACACCAGACAATCTTTTACCGGTTTTTGAATTTCCGGACGTTCTGTTGGACATTTTAGTCAGAGGAGCAGCGGTGCTGTACAAGTGCGCTAAAAGACGCAAACATCGGAAGCGAGCCAGAGCACTGGTCAAGCTTTTGAACCGCGCTGCCAAGCAGCCATCTAGCGAATCTCTGCTGTCTTCCTAACAAAACAGACAAATTAATTCTCCTCACCAGCAAAAATAAGGACTTCGCAAATTCTGCTGTATTGTGTTTCACGGAAACCTGGCTAAGTGAAGCCATTCCGGACTGTGCATTACATCTACCAGGCTTCCAGCTGTTCAGAGCGGATCGCACTGCAGAGTTAATGGGGAAAATGAGAGGCAGTGGAACGTGTTTTTACAACAACGAATGTTGGTGTACAGATGTAACAACGCTGAAGAAGATGTGCTGTCCTAATTTAGAGGTGCTCTTCATAAACTACAAACCTTTCTACTCGCTGTGGGAGTTTTCCTCGTGTATTCTTGTGAGTGTTTACATTCCTCCACAAGCACGTGTGAGTGCAGCGCTGCAACAGCTGGCTGATCAGATCACAGACACGGAGCAAAAACAGTCGGACTCACTTATTATTATTCTTGGAGATTTTAACAAGGCAAATCTCACACGTGAACTGCCCAAATACAGACAGCACATTACATGCCCCACCAGAGACAGAAATACACTGGATCATTGCTACACAACAATAAAGTATGTACAGGTGCATCTCAATAAATTAGAATGTCGTGGAAAAGTTCATTTATTTCAGTAATTCAACTCAAATTGTGAAACTCGTGTATTAAATAAATTCAGTGCACACAGACTGAAGTAGTTTAAGTCTTTGGTTCTTTTAATTGTGATGATTTTGGCTCACATTTAACAAAAACCCACCAATTCACTATCTCAAAAAATTAGAATACATCATAAGACCAATAAAAAAAAACATTTTTAGTGAATTGTTGGCCTTCTGGAAAGTATGTTCATTTACTGTATATGTACTCAATACTTGGTAGGGGCTCCTTTTGCTTTAATTACTGCCTCAATTCGGCGTGGCATGGAGGTGATCAGTTTGTGGCACTGCTGAGGTGGTATGGAAGCCCAGGTTTCTTTGAAAGTGGCCTTCAGCTCATCTGCATCTTTTGGTCTCTTGTTTCTCATTTTCCTCTTGACAATACCCCATAGATTCTCTATGGGGTTCAGGTCTGGTGAGTTTGCTGGCCAGTCAAGCACACCAACACCATGGTCATTTAACCAACTTTTGGTGCTTTTGGCAGTGTGGGCAGGTGCCAAATCCTGCTGGAAAATGAAATCAGCATCTTTAAAAAGCTGGTCAGTGGAAGGAGGCATGAAGTGCTCCAAAATTTCTTGGTAAACGGGTGCAGTGACTTTGGTTTTCAAAAAACACAATGGACCAACACCAGCAGATGACATTGCACCCCAAATCATCACAGACTGTGGAAACTTAACACTGGACTTCAAGCAACTTGGGCTATGAGCTTCTCCACCCTTCCTCCAGACTCTAGGACCTTGGTTTCCAAATGAAATACAAAACTTGCTCTCATCTGAAAAGAGGACTTTGGAACACTGGGCAACAGTCCAGTTCTTCTTCTCCTTAGCCCAGGTAAGACGCCTCTGACATTGTCTGTGGTTCAGGAGTGGCTTAACAAGAGGAATACGACAACTGTAGCCAAATTCCTTGACACGTCTGTGTGTGGTGGCTCTTGATGCCTTGACCCCAGCCTCAGTCCATTCCTTGTGAAGTTCACCCAAGTTCTTGAATCGATTTTGCTTGACAATCCTCATAAGGCTGCGGTTCTCTCGGTTGGTTGTGCATCTTTTTCTTCCACACTTTTTCCTTCCACTCAACTTTCTGTTAACATGCTTGGATACAGCACTCTGTGAACAGCCAGCTTCTTTGGCAATGAATGTTTGTGGCTTACCCTCCTTGTGAAGGGTGTCAATGATTGTCTTCTGGACAACTGTCAGATCAGTAGTCTTCCCCATGATTGTGTAGCCTAGTGAACCAAACTGACAGACCATTTTGAAGGCTCAGGAAACCTTTGCAGGTGTTTTGAGTTGATTAGCTGACTGGCATGTCACCATATTCTAATTTTTTGAGATAGTGAATTGGTGGGTTTTTGTTAAATGTGAGCCAAAATCATCACAATTAAAAGAACCAAAGACTTAAACTACTTCAGTCTGTGTGCATTGAATTTATTTAATACACGAGTTTCACAATTTGAGTTGAATTACTGAAATAAATGAACTTTACCACGACATTCTAATTTATTGAGATGCACCTGTATATCGCTCTGTAGCCCAGTACCAGTCCTGACCCATTTGGCATCCTAGGCAAGAACCAACAGCGTTAAACCAAGTACAAAGACATTTAAAAACAATAAAAAGCAAAAGAGCATGCCGTCTGAGGAACTATGAACCTTATACTGTATGTTACACAGGGGGCATGTGGCAGGGCGGAGTGCGGGGCCGGGCCGTGATTCCGCACACCCGGCCCTTAGTTAGGTTGATTAAGCCCGAGAGGGATAAAGGTGACTGGAGACGGCTGTGCGAGAGAGTGTGTTAGAGGCAGCTGCCCGACACCTGTGTGTGTTTGTCTTTTGCTTAAGTTTATTATTAAAATATTATTTATACTGTTTAGCCAGTTCTCGCCTCCTCCTTTGCATTGAACTGTGTTACACTGGTTCTGAAACCTGGGAAGGAGGAGGGATGCGCTGTAGTAGAGTCCTCGCCACTACCATCCACCCCAATGGAGCAGCCGCGGCCATCCGCTGGGGGACGGAGGAGCCCGGCCGCCTGAGAGCGGAATCACGGCCCGGCCCCACCTTCCGCCCTCCCACAGGGCATTTTTAGCTTTACATCATTTCTGGAGCACAGGTCCCCCATGAAGTACAAGATTTGCCACAGGTTCGACACATGTTAAAAATGGCTTGGTAGATTGCCACCAGAAAACTGTAGCAATACTTAGAATAAGGTACGTAAAACTTAGCGTTTATAATAACGAGATTCTATGAGACCAGGTTGATCCTACCAAAGCAGGGGTTTGTGGGTAATGGGCATACTGTCTCATTGGGAAAATGTTGTGTTCAGTTTGTGCATATTCTGTGCCCATGAGAGCTTGACCCTTGTATATTTTCCATCTGTTTGATCACTGTGTGGGCTAATGCTGTGTTCCAGTTAATTTAGCACTGTTTTTCCTGAGGTTAAGCCCATATTGCATTGCCTGAGGTAGTGTGAAACGATACAGTGCTAGAATGTGAGAGGGAGTTGTTTAGCAACAGAAAACTAATCATGAACTGCTAAAGTGCTTACCTCATTAAATATTCATGTTTCATACAGTCATTTAAACTTTCACGTGCTGTTTAGTTTCACCCTGAGGGATACCGTTAAAAATGTTGAACAGTGGTGGCAAATGTATTAACTAGCATAATGAATGTTACTTTTACATGTGTTTTTGAAGTATGTTTCAGAAGACTTTAGTCAAACAGAGCATACTTACATGACCACATTCTCACAGAAGAGCACCCAATTTACATCTCACATCAATTTACAGAAATTGAGAGTTCATGGCAAACTTGCAGCAAATTGTCCATTGTTGCCAAAGGTTTGCCGGGGGTTCACCATTACCAACAAAGAGCTGCAAACTTCTGGCAGACATTTGCAGAGAATCAAAAGCTCATTTGCATGTGAAAATAATGAGCTTCAAATTTGCGGCAAGTTTGCGTCTAATTTCCTTTTTGTAAGGGTGCAGTTCCATTTATATTAACACAGGCTGAGTGCCCATCGCATTTGTCCAATAAATGTTATGGCCCTCATAAATATGCAAATAAGAATGTTAACCCAGGGTTTACAAATGTGAAACATGAAACAAGAAAATCCAGGATAACTTTTACCCTGGGTTTACAATTTCATGTGTGAAAAGCCTTCATGTGAATTTCCAATTTAGAAAGTCATGTGAAAGTCCACAATTTTAATTTGCAGAGATGCGGGTGTATGATGTCAAATGAACTTGCGACACCCAGAAAGTTGTACACAGTTACACCATGTCCTAAACAGGTTTGTATTTTTCCAGTGATGTGTTTGGTAGCCCCTCCTACTGTGAACTCTCATTGATCCAAAATCCTGCTCCTCATAACTGTATTGGCTGTGATTGTGCTGTAATGCAGCAGTTAAATGTTCAGTGTGGACAGACAAATTGCTTGTCACTAGAAACTTGTCACATTGCATCTGGTTAGGACACAGTGTTAATGATAAACATTACATTTTTTAAGCAAATAAAATGCATCATGCTCTCCAATTTATTAATATCTAAAATCAGTTTCCACATATCTGAAATACTAAATCTGTTAAACATGTTAAAATAGATTTACATATATCAAAAATGAGCATTTTCACTAGTTGCAGTTCAATTGGTGATATCAAGAATGGACATTTAAACAAACCACATAATTATGATCACAAATGATAATTTTTTACTGGTAGGAAGTGCATTGCTGAAATGTAAAATTGAAATTTAAACTAGTAGGAAATTAATTTTAGATATCCGTAGTTGCGTTTTGAACAAGAGTGAATGATAGATCATTGTGAAAGTCTGCTTTCTGTTTTTCAACTGGTGTCAAGGTGATTTTTAGTGGATGTCAGTTCCCCTCAAGTTTTCACAGGTGTTCTAGCAAAGTTACCACAGATAAGAGTTCAGCATATTAACTATGGACATTTTCCACTAACATTTGACAATCAGAAAGTGTCCAAATACTTTTGTCCTCACTTTGAACAGTATTTCTAATGTTTTATCATTTAAAACCTGACAAACAACTTTTTGCTTGATAATTGTGCTGTTTTTCTTTAAAATAAATGACACTTGGTTGGATACTGTGTTATCAAATGGGGTAACATCAATGCTCAGAATTACAGAATTTTAAAATGAACATTTCATCAATTTAAGTTTCAAATGACCTGTGTTGTCATTTTTTCAACCCAGCTGAGGTCAGGTGTGGACTGAGGTAGTGTGACACAAGGGAAAAGTTATGTTGATTTTCTAAGCAATAGTTTAATTTTAGCAATGGCACAGTTTCAGCACACAAACAATCAGTTAATCATTTAAATGTCTGAGGTCAGATCTTTTACAGGGTGTGTTGTGTTATTCTGTGCCTTGAGTCAAATATATCATGGAGGCCCCAACACTACACATTTTGAAACTACTGAGCATCACGTGTGTTAGATAATGGAGAGATGGGGTGTGCTGGGCACAATATGTCTTTGAAAAAATTAGTGGTCTAGCACAATGTACTATATATATATATATATATATATATATATATATATATATATATAAAAGCCTAAATATCTTATGCAGTTTTGCTACTCAAGAAAATCTTGCCTTAAGGATTTTTAGATATTTTTACAGGAAGACAATATTTAAATTCTTTTTAAGAATAAAAACAATTTCAGTACATCTTTTGAAAAAAAGTTCTCTAACGTGAATTTTCTTAATAGAATTCATTATAAATTTGTAATCACGTCTGGTAACAGATGCATGTAAAGGCAAGAATTAGCATTTTAGCTTAGCATAAAGCTAAATGTTCACATGACAGTTTACAAAGTTAACTGTTTTTGCTGCTCCAAACTTTAAAACCCCACAGAGTGTTCAACAACATCCTTTTCTGATCATATGTGAATTCTGTTCATAGAATGAGGCAGAAAATAAATTATTTGTAGCTTTCTATACGATGTTAAGGGCTTCATTGGTTAGCATTTCTTGTAAAAAAAAAAAAATACCTTAACCACATAAAAAACATTGAAATCGTGTATTTATGTTTCATCTGTCAAAGCGTTTCTAACTGTTTTTTGTTAAGCTGTAGAAACATGATGCAGCTCCTCTATTAAGCTCCCAAGCGAAAGTTCGTCAATGACATCATATCCAACTTTTCACTCTCAGAGGTGAACTTGTATTAATGTAACACATCATAAGAAAGTATTTCACTGCTCTTCAAACGCTCCTTGGATCGCATAATTTATATGGATAAATGTTTTCTAACTGAAGTCTAAATTTAAAATGAAAAAAAAAAAAAAAAATGACAATAATATGTAATCTCTTCAGTGATCAAAATACCAACGATTTAAATTGTAACTGTAGTGGAATGCAGTTACTAATATTTTGTAATTTAGATACGTAATTTCGTCACATGAATTCCGTTACTCCCCAACCCTGTAGACTGCACAGTATGCAGTCAATTAGTTCTCCATTTCATGCACAAGCCAGCAACTGCAGCAATGGCCACATGAGCAGTGGTGGTCAGAGAAGTGGGGATGGTGGGGGGAAAGAGTGATGAAATGTTGCAGAGCACCCCCCTCCGACTGGCCTACAAGCTCTGTCACACCATTACATAACACTACTGCAGAAAGAGAGAGAGACCCACTGCTACTGTCAGCTGTTGGGCTAATCAATCACATACACACACTGCAGGACTCTACACAACTTTAACAGAAAAATAATAAATCCCATAAGAATAGGATGTACATACACACTTTTCACATAGCAATGATAACAGACCACATTTTGGTGTGGAACCGAACATACGCACTCAGAGCACTAATAGTTATGTTTAACATTTTTTAAATGATTATTTATGTGACAGGGATTCACATTACTGCTGATGCAGGCAGTTTTGCATGTATTTATATTGAGTAGAAGCCCTCTGGCACACCTGAACAACATAACGAAACACACCCGTCAGCATCTGTGAGAAAGATGTTTGTGTCTGTGTTTAGTGACCATGAAGTAGGACACGAGAGTGTGTGACAGATGCAGTGTGATATGACGCGTTTATATGATCTCATAACTCCAGTACAACCCTGAGGAAAAATGAAGATTAAAAGAGAATATTTCCCTGTGCACAAAATAGATGGGAGGAGAGGAGAGTGCTGTGGAATGAATGTCAAGCAATTTATGCCTTCAAGCAATGTTAGAGGAAAAGAACTGGAAGTTTTTAAAAACTGCACATCTTGCACGTCTTTGTTATCTAGCAGACCTGATGCAACTAATGAGCTCATTAATAGAGCGCAACAGTGCCCACCACGTTTTCAGTCTTCTTTATCCGAAAGCCTACAGTGCATTCAGAAAGTATTCAGACCCCTTCTTTTTTTTATGTTGCAGCCTTATGCTAAAATGCTTTCTTTTATTCACATCAATCTACTCTCCATACACCATAATGACAAAGCAAAAAACAGATTTTTGATAACTTTGCAAATGTATAAAACATAAAAATAAAAAAAATGAAATATCAGATTGACAGAAGTATATAGACCCTTAACTCAATACATAGTTGAGCACCTTTGGCAGCGATTACAGCCTCAAGTCTGGTGCCAGACGGGCTGGTTTGAGTATTTCTGTAACTGCTGATCTCCTAGGATTTACACATACAACAGTCTCTAGAATCTACTCAGAATGGTGCCAAAAACAAAAAACATCTAGTGAGCGGCAGTTCTGTGGATGGAAATGCCTTGTTGATGAGAGAGGTCAACAGAGAATGGCCAGACTGGTTCGAACTGACAAAGTCTACAGTAACTCGGATAACCACTCTGTACAATTGTGGTGAGAAGAATATCATCCCAGAATGCTATTCTGAGATGCAGGTTGGCACTGTTTTGGCAGCATGAGGGGGACCTACACAATATTAGGCAGATGGTTTTAATGTTGCGGCTGATCGGTGTATACTGTATACATATATTAGGGCTGTTAATTGATTCAAATTAGTTAAATAGTTAAAAATAAGTTTTTTTGTGTGCGATTAATCATGGTACATTAAAACAAACATTAAAATATAATCATAAATATATTTACTTTATCCACCATACCATCAGTTGCAAGACTAGCTGCTGGTTGATGCTTGTATCAAATTCAAGGCTCTGATGCTGGCATACAGAACAGTCACTGGGTCTGCTCCAGCATACCTAAAATAATTTATGCAGAGCTACGGCCCACTAGAAACCTGCAGTCGACTAATGAGTGGCACCTTGTTGTACCAACACAAAGAGGCACCAAAACACTTTCCCGGACTTTCGGTTTCACTGTACCACGTTGGTGGAATGACCTTCCCAACTCCATCCATGAAGCTGACTCACTTTCTGTCCTCAAAAAATGGCTAAAAACACATCTTTTCCATGAGCACTTAACCAGTCATTAAAAAATACAAAAATAAATATATATACAGGGTTGAGAGGGTTACTTTTGAAATGCATTCCACTACAGATTACTGAATACATGCTGTAAAATGTAATTTGTAACGTATTCCATTAGATTACTCAAGGTCAGTAACGTATTCTAAATACTTTGGATTACTTCTTCAGCACTGGTAGATTTTTTCACTTGTTTTGACTATAAAAACTCTGCCAGTACAGTAAGACAAAATACACATGTTAAAAATACATTCTCTGAAAAACCTAAATATCTTATGCAGTGTTGTTTTTAAAACAAGATAAATCAAATTGATCTTAATTTAAGGATTTTTAGATATTTTTTTACAGGAAAACAATATAAAAATTGTTATCAATAATGTTTTTTGCCCTAATATCAAGAAAAAAGAAATTATGATCCAACGTGAATTTTCTTGATAAAAAATATGATCGTGCCTGGTAACATGCATGTAAAATGGCTAGAAATAGCATTTTAGCTTAGCGTAAAGCTGACAATTTACACAAGGTTTATTTCTATTTCTTCTGCTCCAAACTTACTTCAAACTTACTTCTCTGTCTGCTCGTATGAATGTAACACATCATAAGAAAGTGTTTCACTGCTGTTCAAATGCACTTTGGATCACATCATTTATATGTATAAATGTTTACCATCTGAAAGGACTAAATATTAAATGAAACAAATGACAATAAAATGTAAAGTAATCTCTTCAGTAATCTAAATACTTTTTGAATGTAACTGTATTCTAATTACCAATGATTTAAATTGTAACTGTAGTGGAATACAGTTACTTATATTTTGTATTTTAAATATGTAATCCCGTTACATGTATTCCATTACTCCCCAACCCTGTGTGTGTGTGTGTGTGTCATATATATATATATATTCTTGTTGCACTCTAATCTGTCTTGGATACTACTATTCTGATGCTAGTGAAACTTTGTAATGCAGCACTTTTCGTACCACTGTTTCCTTAAGATGAATCGCTTATGATGTATTAATACTCTTATGTAAGTTGCTTTGGATAAAAGCGTCTGCCAAATTAATAAATGTACTTCTATTCTATTTGCAAAAGGAATTTTTGTAAATCAAAAATGTAAGCAAAAGATATAAAATAAAATTGAGAAATGTTTTTGTGAAACAATGCATGTTTAAAGACTTTTACTACGTACTGTATATAAAAAAAAATATATTATCTTGTCTTCCTCTTTTTGGGTGAATATTACACAGATACGTTCTTGACAGATTTCCACCTCTGGGTGTTTGTAAGTGTTGTTGTTGTGGGTGATTGCCAAGGTTTTGCCTTTGAGGTTACTAGTGCTAGGTATTGTCAGTCAGATGGAAATCATTTATAAAATTATCACACCTCTCCTAAACAAGCTCCACAATTTGAGGTATCATTCATGTTCATAGCACTAACAATGTTTAACACTTAAAAAAAAAAAATCAACTCCAAATGTGAGTAATAATAGTTATGCTTGCTTTAGCAAACACCACTAATAAGAGACTGAAAAAAAAAAACGTATAATAATAATGAATGAGTTACTAAAATGTGGCTGCAGCTGTATAGAGGTGACAAGACTGATCTGAACCTCGGCAGTATTAAAAGAGAATAAATGCAGAGTAACGTCTGTACTCCCTTCACGAAGCATGTGTGTGTGTGTCAGTACATAAGCTGCCTTTCAATCGCTCTCTAACAGATTCAGCAGTCACAGCAAAGAAAACACTCACACTGACACTCTCCATGTCAGTGATAAACTGCACCTGTGATGGATGTGCTTTCACTCAGCAACATTCATAAATTACAGGTTATAATTAGGCTGATCATCTTTCCAGCAGGACATTTCAGCAATATAACTCTCAGTGGTGCTGTTGTACTGAATATCAGCACTCTTGGGAAGTTTACAGAACCAGAAGTAAGGGTTGTATTAAAACTAAACTCTGGTTTAAATTTCTATATGTGTGCACAATGCAAAATGAACATTTTACAATGAAATCTTCAAGGTATGCATTTAATAAAGTGCAAACAGCTGGTGACTGAGATCATTGTTCTTTATTGACATGTAATGATGAGCAACTTGACTTCTTATAAAATATACAAACTGCTGATTATTTTCTAGAACTGCCTACTTTAACGTTATTAAACAATCACAGAACAATAATAATAAAAAAATACACAAACAAAAATCACTCATCTGCCTCCTCCTCTTCTTCATCACTGATAACATATTTTTTGGGTTTCTTGGCAGCAGATTCCTCATCTTCTTCGGCCTTCCTCTTCCCAGAGTTCTCTCCTTCCTGAAAGAGTAAAAGGAAAACATGCGTTACTCAATTGGTAGCTGACAATCAAGGAAAATCTTGTTTACTTTAAGGCAAATTTTCAGAAAACACTCAACACTCCAGTGCCTCAGAAATCACACGTGAAGTCGTAGTTCGTGTGAATGTGTCTCACCTCATCACTGTCCAGTCTCTTGGCCTTCATCAGCCGTTGGGCCTTGTCTTCATCAGAGCCTTCATCGCTGTCTGATGAGTAGATCCTGGCCCGCTCCTCTGTGACCCACATACAAACAAACACACAACCATTTAGAAACAGCTCAAAAATTTGGACCCATTTTCAAACATTCCAGAGCACATCTTCATTCCAGAGAGATGTTCTTTCAGTAGATGCGTCTAACTGGCACGAACAAACAAACTAATCTAAATCTCAGCCGTACTCCGGCATAATGCAGTCTTACGAAACCGGCAGGTAATCGGCTAACGGCTATAACTGTTACTGTCAGTGAGAAAGTGTGCGCGCGTGACATGCTGTTTTGGGAACACAAGCTGTTTTTGCAGTGCAGAATGTTCTAGCTGATCACAGCAGGTCTCAAACTCAAAGAATCAGTTGAGCAGAAACACTGACCCACAGGAGGAGAGGAAATACAATCTAAATGACAGACAGAGAACCCAACCACAGTTCAGAGGCCACTTCAACTGCCCAACTTCCTGTAGAGACTAACATAATGGTATGTGCCCACTGGCATGGAGATTAGCAGGTGTTTTCCATTCATTCTCTATGAGAGCTAAATGGCAGGAGCTAGCGACGAGTGTCAAAATGTAATGCAACTTAATGCAAATGAGAGGCAAAAAACGCAGGACGTCAGGCAATCGCTGTAGGGTGAAGGGAAACCAAGGTTTTGACATCTGTCATGGGCAGTTAAATAGTGTTGGAATTACTGGTGAATGTAGTGTAGAACAACTCATTGTTACATATTATTTTAGCAAACTATAGTTTTGGCAAGTCGTTTAAGACATTTACTTTGTGCATGACATGAGTAATTTTTCCAACAATTGTTTACAGACAGATTGTTTCACTTTTAATTGACTATATCACAATTCCAGTGGGTCAGAAGTTTACATACACTAAGTTAACTGTGCCTTTAAGCAGCTTGGAAAATTCCAGAAAATGATGTCAAGCCTTTAGGCAATTAACCAGTTAGCTCCTGATAGGCTAATTGGTGTCAATTGGAGATGTACCTATGGATGTATTTTAAGGCCTACCTTCAAACTCAGTGCCTCTTTGCTTGACATCATGGGAAAAATCGAAAGAAATCAGCTAAGACCTCAGAAAAAAAAAATTTGGTTCATCCTTGGGAGCAATTTCCAAACGCCTGTAGGTACCACGTTCATCAGTACAAACAATAGTACACAAGTATAAACACCATGGGACCTTGCAGCCATCATACCACTCAGGAAGGAGACACAATCTGTCTCCAAGAGATGAACATAGTTTGGTGCGAAAAGTGCAAATCAATCCCAGAACAACAGCAAAGGACCTTGTGAAGATGCTGGAGGAAACAGGTAGACATGTATCTATATCCACAGTGAAATGAGTCCTATATCAACATAACCTGAAAGGCTGCTCAGTAAGGAAGAATCCATTGCTCCAAAACCACCATAAAAAGCCAGACTACAGTTTGCAAGTGCACATGGAGACAAAGACCTTACTTTCTGGAGAAATGTCCTCTGGTCTAATAAAACAAAAATTGAACTGTTTGGCCATAATGACCATCGTTATGTTTGGAGGAAAAAGGGTGAGGCTTGCAAGACAAAGAACACCATCCCAACCGTGAAGTATGGTGGTGGCAGCATCATGTTGTGGGGGTACTTTGCTGCAGGAGGGACTGGTGTACTTCAAAAAATAGATGGCATCATGAGGAAGGAAAATGATGTGGATATATTGAAGCAACATTTCAAGACATCAGCCAGAAAGTTAAAGCTCGGTTACAATTGGGTCTTCCAAATGGACAATGACCCCAAGCATAGCTCCAAAGTTGTGGCAAAATGGCTTAAAGACAACAAAGTCAAGGTATTGGAGTGGCCATCACAAAGCCCTGACCTCAATCCGATAGAACATTTGTGGGCAGAACTGAAAAAGCGTGTGAAAGCAAGGAGGCCTACAAACCTGACTCAGTTACACCAGTTCTGTCTGGAGGAATGGGCCAAAATTCCAGAAACTTATTGTGAGAAGCTTGTGGAAGGCTCCCCAAAACGTTTGACCCAAGTTAGACAATTTAAAGGCAATGCTACCAAATACTAACAAAGTGTATGTAAACTTCGGACCCACTGGGAATGTGATGAAAGAAATAAAAGCTGAAATAAATAATTCTCTCTACTATTATTCTGACATTTCACACTCTTAAAATAGTGATCCTGACTGACCTAAGACAAGGAATTTTTTCCTACAATTAAATGTCAGGAATTGTGAAAAACTGAATTTAAATGTATTTGGCTAAGGTGTATGTAAACTTCTGACTTCAACTGTATACAGTTCAATAAGTTGTTTAAAAAAAATAAAAATAAAAAATTTAAAAAAATAATCAGCCGATTAATCAGTTACCTGCTTATTCCACCACCTTAGTTATTGGTATCTGCAAAATCTAATATCGGCTTTGGGCATTCTGAAATTTATTTTGCATTTTCCAATTGTAATCATCCATACACAGCAGTGTTTCCCTTATTTGCATTTTGCAGCGGCGCTGTGACACTGCTAAATTATGAGCGCCGCTGTTGGGATTTCACATGTTCATTTAATATTCTTGACGAAATATAATGCTTGCCAGCCCCCGTCAGCGGTGTGCTTTGTACACTGCAAAAGAGACCCCACCATACACACAAATATATGCACTTACTCACAGTGACGTCACTACGTAACATGTGTCAAACTCGCTTAATTTCAAGTGGCCGGCAAGCTAATTTCTGAAACGTAGGATGGCAGGGGATTGCAACATTTCACTGAAAATTCATTTAGCACTTTCCTCGTGAATATTAATGAGTCTTCCCGTCATCTGTATGTTTTGGAGCGCATTTTGCTCACTTCAAAAGGGGAATGAAACAGCGCTATACGGGTCATGTATAATCGGTAATGTTATTCATGGATAAAGCAGCATGAAGGCAGAGCAGGTGCAGTAATTCGCGGACTGGTCAACCGCACAGACTATTTTAAATGTGCTTGTGAACCAGTGAGATTTGCAGCGGGGATTGTGAAACCCATTTGAATGCGGTACAGAATTGTCTGTAGCAAAACTCTTGTGTCTCGGTGATGAAACTAGTTTAAAACAAACAGCCCCAACATTCTAAACGGCACTGACAAAGAAAACAGGAGAAAACATAAATTAGAAGGTTTTTCAATTCTCAGATCACAACGCTTACAAAACTTTACCATGGATTTACTGCAGTAACACTAACTGTACTGTATTACCTATGGTAGTTGTGGCAGAAAAAGTTTCTAAATGTATTTAGACTGCTGTTTTTTCATTACAAAAATGCCATAGTTCTTTATATAGCACCCATACTTACTAACCATTGAAGTGAGGAGCCATGCATGGTTTTACATGGTTACCATGAACTATTACAAATATCACTGTTAAAACTATGAATACTATAGAAGAACTATGCTACATTTTCATAATTATGAACCAAGCCATCAGTTTTCCAAATCTGTACTCTTGTAATGCTCTCTGAATGTAGGAAAATGTAAGATATTTTGTTTGCCTTCAGAAATTCCAGGACATGGCTGTAGTTTAATCAGTATGTTACTGGGGGACTGGGTAGCTCAGCAAGTAAAGACGCTGACTACCACACGTGGAGTCGCAAGTTCGAATCCAGGGCGTGCCGAGTGACTCCAGTCAGGCTTCCTAAGCAACCAGTTGGCCTGGTTGCTAGGGTGGGTAGAGTCACGTTGGGTTAACCTCCTTGTGGTCGCTATAATGTGGTTTTCACTCTCGGTGGGGCGCATGGTGAGTTGTGCGTGGATGCCGCAGAGAATAGCATGAAGCCTCCACACACGCTAGATCTCCGCGGTAATGCGCTCAACAAGCCATGTGATAAGATGCGCGGAAGCAACTGAGATTCGTCCTCCGCCACCCGGATTGAGGCGAGTCACTACGCCACCACAAGGACCTAGAGCGCATTGGGAATTGGGCATGCCAAATTGAGGAGAAACCCCCCCCCCCCCCCAAAATAACAAAAATAAAATTCAGTATGTTACTGTTGTTAATATCATAATTTTCATCTGCATCCCAACCTCAACATCAATGCTTTACTGTCAAATGTGCATTTCAATGCACATAACATGTACAATTATTGGTAACTGCATGGGTGCTACCAAAGCAGGTGCTGGTGCAACATTTTCAACAGGCTCTTTGAGGGCACAAATAAACCCTGATGTGGCCCAGGCTGAAATGGAGTTTGACACCCCTGTTTTAAGCTATTCTTCGACCAACACGCGTTAATATGGGTCCGGCGTTGCGGGCTTGTGGACACACGAACAACAGCACTGTTGCTGAAAAAAAGCCAAGGGGGAAACACTACAGTATATGATAATTTATTTGATTGTGTGCTGAAAGCAAACAGAGACCATGCTAAAGACGACTAGAGGTCGACCGATATATCGAATTTGCCTAATAGGTCATTTTGAAACTTTTGGCACAGTAAGACTAAGAAAATGTTCTTAGAAAGAAAACTCATTCAGTAAGCCGTTTTAGAAAAACTTTAGACCGATTAATCGGTTATCTGTTTTTTCCACCACCTTAGTTATTGCTATTTGCATTTTCCAATTGTTAACATCCATATAAATTATAATTTTATTGACTGTGTGCTGAAAGCAAACACAGACCATGCTAAAGACAACTAGAGGTCAACTGATATATCGGTTTTGCCAATTAATCTGTGTCGATAGGTATTTTTAAACTTTTCGTAAAGAAAAGACCAAGAAAATTTTCTTACAAAGAAAAATTATGAGTTTGTGTGTGTGTATGTATATATGTATGTATGTGTGTGTGTGTGTATACACACACACACACATATATATACATATATATATATATATATATATATATATATATATATATATATATATATAAACACCAGATGAGGTTTAATAAGATATAAGGTTTATTATTATTCACAAGATATGAATTTGGAGACACAATGTATGTGCTGATAGCGAACGTTTCCAGATAGTCGCATTTTTCTTTGTATGCCCTCTCTTCAATTTAGATTGCTTGATTATCTAATCAAAATAGTGCCGGCCACAGCAGAACACGGAGGAATAATAATAAAAAATAAAAAAAACTATCGGCATAGATTTTTGCCAATCACGATAGTTCCATTAAGCAATTATCGACACCGATTAATTGGTAAAACCGATATATCGGTCTGCCTCTAGTCTCGTCAGCTTCCGAGGCATTACGGGATAGTACAGTGTTCAGTGGATGCACACTACAGAATCTCATCGGATGTAGTAGGTCATGTGGGTTTTTCTTGCCTACTTTTTTCTGAATACTTCGAACATACTACTGCATTGACATACTATACAGCAGGAAAGTATGCAAATTCTGACGTAGCACCAATTTGCTGAGGGAAATAGAAGTGCATGCAAGGTAGCAAAAGAACAGTGTTACAGTTGTAGGCAAGTTTAGGTTTTAGGCTTTGATTCTTTGGAAATTAAATGCTACATTAGAGCTTCTTTGCCACTGCAATGACACTCAACACGCGCCTTGTTTTTAGCCGGCAGTACATGAGAATCAACAGTACATGAGAGTCAACACACAATGCGAAACCGACTTTGCAGTGTAAAGGCAGCTATAAATGATTAAATATAGGCAAAGACAAGATCAAATCACAATTCAGTATGCCAATAAAGAAAGAAAGAAAGAAAGAAAAAGAAACCAAGTTAGTTTGTTAAGCAGCAGTTCAGACTGACTAACCAAGGCTTAGATCATTAAAACAAAACCCTAACCAGAACATCTGAGGAACTTACAGTTCTGCCTTTCAAAAATGGATAAAAATTAATCTTCTGCTCTGAAGTTGTTACCTAGCTACAGTGGTAAACAGCTGCCGCTAGTATATTCGGTGGTACTGAAGCTCATAGTGCATGCACTTTTATTCATCACCCACCCCTCAGTCCTCCTCCGCCCTTGTATTTGCTCTTGATGGCAGCAAGGCTGATGGATTCATCACCCTCCTCGTCGTCATCATAGCGGTCGGGCTCCAGGTATCCAGCATTCAGACCACGCTGATGCTGTTTCTCTCTCATGCGCCTCTGCTGCGACTCACGGCGGATAGATGCACGTAACCTCTCCTCTTCTTTCTTTATAGACAGAGAGATCACTAAAATTAAATACAAACTCTTATTTTACTGCAAAATTACACTCCAAGGTCAATGACAACTACAACAAACATTGAATACAAGTTCAATTACAGGTTAAATACATTAACTCCCCAATTTATACAAAAGAATAAATAACTATACATTACACAACTTTTTTTACATTTTTCAAACAGGTCTCCAAAACACTCCCTCCATCTGCCATTAGTTGAGCCAGTATTGCTGTTTTGGGCTGAGCAAAGATTGTTTTTTTTTTTTACCAAGTTACAAAATATATCACTTAAATTCCCCAGCACGACAACTGTACAACATCTTTTGCTCATAAAACCCCCAGATTTGCAGGAAATAGAGGTTTTAGAAGAGAAGACAGATATCTAGAAGCGCATTTGTGTGTACAATATTACAACGATTATGCTTAATAAGCCAAGAATGTCAAGGTCATGTAAACGAACCCTGATATAACCTCTCTGAAATCACACTTTGGGTGCATGTGTGTTGATATGAATCTCTCTGAATGTTTTGTCAGTCTAGGGCTAAAATGATAACTCAAATCTTTGTGGATGTTTGTGTGCCCGTTACCTTTATCATCTCATTTCTCTGGGACTCAGGGTCACGTCCGGCCATGGGAAGAATTCTGATCTTCTGTGTTTTAGAGCAGCGGTCAGCAAGAGAAAGGGTCATCTTCCTGTGTGTGGCACTGTCTGTGGAGTGGGGTCTAAACACACACACACACACACACACACACACACACACACACATCTAATAAAAGCAGTAATCCACACATATACACTGCCGTTCAAAAGTTCAATTGACTGAAATGTTTCTCATGACTTGGACCAAATAATAAAGAAAAGCAGCCAATAAGTGCCCAACATAGATGGGAACTCCTTCAATACTGTTTAAAAAGCATCCCAGGGTGACACCTCAAGAAGTTGGTTGAGAAAATGTCAAGAGTACATGTCTGCAAATTCTAGGCAAAGGGTGACTACTTTGAAGATGCTAAAATATAACACAGTTTTGATTTATTTTGGATTTTGTTTAGTCACAACATAATTCCCTTTGTTCCATTTACGTTATTCCATAGTTTTGATGACTTTACTATTATTCTAAAATGTGAAGAAAAAACAATTATAATAAAGAATGAGTAAATGACCCTAAACTTTTGAACGGCAGTGTACATATAGACGGCTAATGATTAATTAAATATCTGTATGCTGTAATATCTGTCACATGAATGAGGATTGAAATCAGCCAAAGAGAGCATGTAAACTCTGTGAAGCTTTTTAGAGTGGCTTATTTCTTTGAAGGCCCCATGAAATCAAAATAAAATTTAGCTGGTTTTAGACCATATCTACAGGCTTTAAGGTCATCTATATGCTAGTGTACTTCAAAACGTTGGCAAAATTCATTTTCAGAAGATATACGCATGTAAAATCTGCCATCTCTCTCTTCCGGCTAAAAAGATGTAGCAACACCCATGACGTCATATGGAGGTTCAGAAACCTTATCCAATCAAATGCTTTCTAGAACTAAAATGGACCCTCCCACTACATCTGTTCAGCACTCCCAGCGGTGTCCTAACTGCCGATGATAATGCCTTCACAGGGCACTTCGTAGGGAACACAATCCATGCTGTAGGGTTGTTCCAAACAGATTTTCCCAATAAGAATCACTTAAAAAGTGAGTTCTGACTGAACGTTATCACCTTTCAGCCATCTTTAGTGCTCACAGTGGAAGGCAATTGTCTTCGAAGGGAATAGGGAATAGGGATGATCACTTGTGAATGGGACGCGCCGACGCGGGAGCTGGACGCGAGAGAAGTTGCTGGAGTTTATTTATATTTTGTGTGCAGCTTAAGGGGTATAGAGCACCAGTAAGTGTTCTTTATGTCTAGTGTATTGTGATTCAAAACATAGATATATTATCTTTTACTCACTTGTTTGTCATGCATTTTGCAAAATGGCTCCAGTCTCGTCGAAAGCAAAGACCTGTGTGTTGTGTGCGTTTATGGACTGGTTATGGATTAATGCTGTCAGATCATCGTTTGGTTCTAAAAGTCAGTGGAAAAGCTGGCCAGTACTGAGATTGCTTATCAAGTTTCCCCTGTAAGCGGCTCTGATATTAGCAGCATGGTGGAAAGGGGTGTGTGGGTGTCTGTCTGTAAACTAAAGCCTATTGGCTATTTTTTTTTTAAAAATGGGACGAGTTGTTCGACATGTCCCGCCCTCAATTCCTGTTTCAGTAGAAAATACGTAAAAAAAAAAAAAAAAAAAAAAGATCAAACCATGCTCGTCAAAGCACTTCACGGGGCCTTTAAAGGTAATGTGTGTAGTTTTCATTTCAATGTTAAAATACTAACTTCTATACCACTTTTATTTTTATTTTTTTAAAGTACGCCATTCGTGGGGAGTGTTTGGGAAACCCGTTAGACAATCATTATTTTTGCAATTACGTTTGTTGATGCTAGTATCACAGAAACGACACACTTGAGTTTTAAAGAGCATTGTGGAGTGTGTATGAAACAGATCTGCAGTAGAAACAGTCGTGGCGACACAGTGACTCCTGCTGGTGGACCAGTTGCTGTTTAACAACTAAACTGCTGACTTAAAGGGATAGTTCACCCAAAAATAAAAATTCTCTCACTCACCCTCATGCGATCCCAGATGTGTGACTTTCTTTCTTCACCAGAACACAAAGATTTTTAGAAGAATATCTCAGCTCTGTAGGTCCTCACCATGTAAGTGAATGGGTCCAAAACTTTAAAGCTCCAAAAAGCACATAAAGGAAGCATAATAAAGTAATTAATACAACTCCAGTGGTTTAATCCATGTCTTCTGAAGCGTTCTGGGTGAGAACAGACCAAAATATAACTCATTTTTCACAATAAATCTTGACATCAGCAGTTTCCTTGGCAATAATGATTTCAAGCTCAATTATAATTACTAGCGCCATCTAGTGCTCTACGCATGCGTCAAGCATTAGGAAGTGTAATCGAGTTTGAAATCATGATCGTGCCAAGAGAATGCAGATGTGAATATTATTAGTGAAAAGTGAGTTATATTCTGGTCTGGTCTCACCTAAACCCGATTGTATCCAATGGATTACTTTTATGCTGCCTTTATGTGCTCTTTTAAGCTTAAAAGCTTTGGACCCCATTCATGTTAATTATACAGACCTACAGAGCTGAGATATTGAATCTCCGTTTGTGTTCTGCAGGAGAAAAGTCATACACATCTAGGATGATATGAGGGTGAGTAAATGATAAGAGAATTTTATCGAAAAATGGTATCGCTGCATTACGTTTGTTTGTTTTATAATGGCATGCCAGTTTTTGTGGCTATTTCCACTGCAAAATCAATGTTTAAATATAATATTAGGTAAAACAACAAGGGCTGTCTATTTAACATGTTAATTCAGTGCAATTAATTACATAGGGAAAAAATGCATTAAAAAAATTACCACAATTAATCATGTCCCAGGACCGTAATAAGGAAAATTCTTGAGCAGTTCAATCTTGAAGTATCACCTATTTTCTCTAGGGAGCAGTACGCCAAACTTCAGCTGTATAGGCAGCGCGCAGATCAAAATGACAGAGAACAAACCAACCCATCAGCAGATGCGTGATTTTTTTTGCCCAAACCACTTGAGCGCAAACGCAATCATGACTAAACCCTCAGGAACATTTTCACTGGTCATCTCAATCACGCAGTCACCTGTGAATGGTTCAGACTCCAGAACTCCATAAGCCTGCCTGTAGTTTTCAATAAGGGCGTGACATGGGAATATAAGTGGCTTGGAAAAAAAAAAGAAATCACGCTCAGCAGACAGCACAGCAGGAGGACATGTTCTTGCGCTTAAAACAGCTTGGAGTGTAAATCCGAAATTAGGGATCTCAAGGCATGTTTTTCTAAATATTAAACTATGTTTAACTTGACACAGCGACCTAAATATTTTATGTTCGATGTGACGCAACCAAACTGAGATGCTCCAAAAGCATCTATCTGATGCATGTGTACACTGACATGTCCTTAGACAAGCCGTCATAATAAATGTCGGACTGATTGACAAATTCAATTGCAAAATGGATTGCTGTGAACTGTAGGCCATTGATTGGCTTATGTTAAAAAAAATATGCAAATAAACAATACATCCGATTCTAAAGCCACTTTTTGTATTGTCTCATCAATGCTTAACTCCTCTGCCACAATAATGAATACATTTTAATTATCTCAACATTAAAACCACTGACAAGTGAAGTGAATAACATGTATTATCTCGTTACAATGGCACCTGTCAAGGGGTGGGATATATTAGGCAGCAAGTGAACAGTCAGTTTTTGAATTTCATGTGTTAGAAGCAGGAAAAATGGGCAAGTGTAAAGATCTGAGTGACTTTGACAAGGGCCAAATTGTGATGGCTAGACGACAGAGCATCTCCAAAACGGCAGGTCTTGTGGGGTGTTCCCAGTATGTAGTGGTTAGTACCTACCAAAAGTGGTCCAAGGAAGGACAACCGGTCAACCGGCGACAGGGTCATGGGTGCCCAAAGCTCACTGATGTGCGTGGGGAGTGAAGATTCTGGTCTGATCCCACAGAAGAGCTACTGTAGCACAAATTGCTGAAAAACTTAATGCTGGTATGATAGAAAGGTGTTAGAACACACAGTGCACCGCAGCTTGCTGCGTATGAGGCTGGGTAGCCACAGACCGACCAGAGTGCCCATGCTGACCCCTGTCCACCGCCGAAAGTGCCTACAATGGGCACGTGAGCGTCAGAACTGGACCATGGAGCAATGGAAGAAGGTGTCCTGGTCTGATGAATCATGTTTTCTTTTAGATCATGTGGACGGCCGGGTGCATGTGCGTCATTCACCTGGGGAAAAGATGGCAGCAGGACGCACTATTGGAAGAAGGCAGGCCAGTGGAGGCAGTGTGATGTTCGAGGCAATGTTCTGCTGGGAAACCTTGGATCCTGGCATTCATGTGGATGTTACTTTGACACGTACCACCTACCTAAAGATTGTTGCAGACCACATACACCCTATCATGGCAATGGTATTCCCTGATGGCAGTGGCCTCTTTCAGCAGGATAAAGTGCCCTGCCACACTGCAAACATTGTTCAGGAATGGTTTGAGGAACATGACAAAGAGTTGAAGGTTTTGACTTGGCCTCCAAATTCCCCAGATCTCAATCTGATTGAGTATCTATGGGATGTGCTGGACTAACAAGTCCGATCCATGGAGAACCCACCTCACAACTTACAAGACTTAAAGGATCTGCTGCTAACGTCTTGGTGCCAGATACCACAGGACACCTTCAGAGGTCTTGTGGAGTCCATGCCTCGACAGGTCAGAGCTGTTTTGGTGGCACGAGGGACCTACACGATATTAGGCAGGTGATTTTTAATGTTGTGGCTGATCGCTGTGTGTGTGTGTATATATATATATATATATATATATATATATATATAACATTTTTAATTATTTAAATATAACAACTTATGGGGCCTGGGTAGCTCATTGGTAAAGACGCTGGCTACCACCCCTGGAGTTCGCTAGTTCGAATCCCAGGGCATGCTGAGTGACTCCAGCCAGGTCTGCTAAGCAACCAAATTGGCCCGGTTGCTAGGGAGGGTAGAGTCACATGGGGTAACCTCCTCGTGATCGCTATAATGTGGTTCGTTCTTGGTGGGGCGCATGGTGAGTTGAGCGTGGTTGCCGCGGTGTATGCCGTGAAGCCTCTACAAGCACTATGTCCCCGTGGCAATGCGCTCAACAAGCCACGTGATAAGATGCGTGGGTTGACGATCTCAGACGCAGAGGCAACTGGGATTCGTCCTCCGCCACCCGGACTGAGGCGAATCACTATGCGACCACGAGGACTTAAAAGCACATTGGGAATTGGGCATTCCAAATTGGGAGAAAAAGGGGAAAAATGTTATATATAACAACTTATAATTATTTCATTATTTCAGGGGCTTCCTCAGCAAATATTTATATATGCGATTAATTTGAATAAGTAATCGTCACACCTTATAATTAATTTGATTGACAGCCCTAAAGACAAATAATAACTGATATGTTTAAAATCCATTTTTTTATGAAAACTCTAAAGCTGATTCTGGACTGGTTTTGGTAAAATCATTTTCAGGGTTTCAGGCACTAAGTTTAGTAAAATTATAATGTAAAATATAATGATACCTTTTAAACCTTACCTTATTTTGCTTATCATTGGCTGTTTTAAAAAGCAAACACAAGCAATTTGGGTTCATGACTTTTTTCCATAATTGGCACAAGAACACACAATTTTCTAGTTGAGTTATGACACCATCTCTTGGTGTGTACATGTATTATTGACTGGGACACTTTGAGGTTGGAAGTGCAAAATTTCAATTTGGGTACCTCAGATTTTATATGGAGCAGCATTAGTACTACTGATGCTGTAGAAACACTGATATATTTACAGTTAACTTGGTACCGATTCTTTTGGTCTCTTTAATCTCTACTGGAGAAAGGGTGCGTGCGTGTGTGTGTGTGTGTGTGTGTGAGTGAGACAATGCACCTGAAGGTGAGTTTGGTCTTAAACACAGCTTGTCCCTGCAGTCCTGTACCCTGACGGATGAACAGGTGGTTGTGATCACCCTGCAGTGGAGCTTTATACACGTCAAACACCTCATTCCCCAGGTGCAGAGACATGCTGCATGAAGAGAGAGAGATTCATCAGCAGCTGCTCAGTGCTTTTGCATGATTATTCAACAATAAAATCTGCACTGTACTGTGTTTGTGTCCTCACCTGCCATCGGACCATTTAACAATCCGTGCGTTGCTCTCTTTAATTTCATTGCCCTCCTCGTCACGGCGAGCCCGCCACCTGATGGTGTTCTCCACCTTCAGCTTGAGACGTGTCCGCCCTTCCTCATCCAACATCTCCTCATCTTCAAACTCATCCTCGTAGTATTGAGGGTCAAACGGCCTGAAAGACCGCGAGAGAGAGGTGTTATATCACCAAATCATCATGGCAGACATATCTGCTACTCCTAGTTTGCACTTGTTAAAGACAAGCGCATACAACAAGACTGAAACTCATTCTCCTTTGATTTTGTGTGAGAACTAATTTCAGGGCTGTAACTAGATTTTGTAATTGACGCACTTCGTGAAAACCAACATGTCAGAAAACAAGAGACTTTAAGTCTTTAAATGTGCACAGGATGACAAACTTCAGTCTAGTAGTGTGCATTTGGCTTAAGCTTTTTATGGGCTCTTTAAGATGCCACTTGCAGCTATTCCTTTAGTTTTCCAGGACACACTCACATACCTGGGCTCAACACTGAGAAAGTTAGGTAGTTTGACGAAGTAGAGTTCACTGCCCAGATCTGTGCTGACTTTAGGAATTTCCACCTCGATCCTGGTCTCTGGAACCGGCTCCTCTTCGGGCTGATCTCCCTCTAGACCGTCCTCTCCATCCTGTTTATTCAGATCAGATCAATAACATTGTTGGGATGTTGTTCCGGATTTCACATGCAAAGAGGTCATTTTCACATAGAATTCTTAAAGGTACAGTTGCAAAAACAGCCTGTTAAATTCAAAGGGCCAAAGAGAGGATGGACGAAGGTCATGAAAAACATTATAGACAGTTGTT
The DNA here is from genome assembly GCF_019703515.2 of Myxocyprinus asiaticus. Lineage (NCBI taxonomy): Eukaryota > Metazoa > Chordata > Actinopteri > Cypriniformes > Catostomidae > Myxocyprinus > Myxocyprinus asiaticus. The sequence continues at coordinate 41,257,043 of NC_059361.1, read as the reverse complement.
GGTGCAGGAATTCTCAGCTGACATAAGTCGACAAAAATAAAATGATACAAAAGTGAAGACTATGGATTCTTTCATTTACTAAGCAGTTTCATGCCATTTGAATGCTTAAAAACGGTCACTAGCATTTTTGTCTTAAAAGATTAATAATCCAATCTAAAGCATTATTGTTACAACTAGGAGTACAAAAATGATTTTTCTGTCAGAAAGACTTCTTTTGTTGTTCCCATCTTTTCATTTGATGTTTCTTTTTCTGCTTTATCTAAGTTTTAATATTCAAAACTTAAAAGTAGAGATGTTAAGGATTAATTGTTATTAATAATTTGATTGACTTAGCATATTGATTGTTGATTAATTATTTTCAGGACAAATGCGTTCAGTAACCATGCCAGCAGACATTGATAAGGCCGTATATACAGTCATCCACCGCTAGAGGGCGCTTGCGCATTGCATGTCTTGTCCGCGTCACAGAAAATGAATCACAATCAGTGTTGGAGCATTTGTCTACACAGGAACATTATTTTCTGCATACACCGTGAATGTGTGTTATAGTACAACATGATAACAAGCACTGTTAATCCACTGGTCTCCTTGTTTCATTCCAACTTACAATTATGTCAGTGATCACCATGAAAGCAGATTCAGATTCATCTCGCCAGCACAAGTGAAACATTATGTTATGTACTGTGTTTACGCAGCATGTTATGATTTGACTTATTTTCGAATAATAATAAAAAAGTCCAAAGGTCCATATATCCCATGATCCACAACATGCAGTTTTAATGAACTCCAATACATATCTTGTATACAAGTTATTATTAACAGTAAATCATTAACAGTAATTAACCCTCCTATAAGACTGAAAAAGGCCACATCCCGTTGGTATTCGCAGTCATTTTTGACCGGAAGGGTCACGTGTAACTTTTTTTTTTTTTTTATGACGACAATGATACCATTTCTTCTTCCCTGAAGAACAATACAATTATGCATTTCTTTTGGGATTTTATGCTATTTTGATCTACATGTAAATTTCTAAATTCTACCATTAATTTGCATATACAAATAAGCTATTTAAAAACTAAAAACAAATTCAAATTCTGAACCTACACACTACTGTACAAGAATGGGACATAAATTGGAGGCAGATTGCTGCCATCTGGTGTATAAAATGTAAATAACATGACTTGAAAACCATGTCATGCCAGTAACAGCCAGTAGATGGCTCCAATCACCTACTGTTTAGTCTGATGGCACGTAAACAAATTTTATATTTTATCACAAGATATGCATTTGGATCTATAGTTAGACATTATCAAACTATTGTTTTTCAAAGTTTAGCATTTTAAATTGATTTGAAGTGTCAGTTTTTGTAGTTAATGTCATTATGCTTGCAATCAAACCTGACCATGGCGTTACAAAGAGAAAACACAGAATAAGTGTTTTTCTAACAATAATTTCTTTCAAACATAAAAATTTAATAGCTCAAAGTAAATGCAAAATAATGTCAAGAAAATGAACATCAAGAAACAGAAATAAATTGCTAAATTATGAAAATTTAATTAAGTATAAAACAGAAGAATAAGAGTAAACATTTAGCAATTTCAAACTTTCTATAGTAAAAATCTATTTTTCAAAGTGTGTGTGTTTGTGTGTCAGATTTCTGTCATCAGCTGGAAAACAACAGATGACTTGTAATGCCAACAATGACCAAAGGATAGCTGTAGGGACCAGGTATCATAATAATATTGTAATAGTAGTACAATAATAATAAGTATAATAATAGTCCCGATTATGGAAATGTTAGAAAATTGACATCCACCCTAAAGAGTGTTCTAGTTCTAATTTTGTAGGCGCTTTTATTTTGATGTTGTGTGTGCGTTTGTGTAAATGTCTCACCATTGGTTGTCCGGGTGTGGGGGGTTTCTCTGCATCGCTGTCTGATGAAATATCATCTGCTTCCCCAAACAGATCATTTGCTTCTGGTTTCTTATCTACAAACACACACGTGCAGAGTTTAAAATAGGTGCTGTGTGTGTGACATTGTGTTTCATCATAACAAGCGTCTGTCACTCACCTCTCTGTGTTTCTGCGTCAGAATCGGAGTCAGAGTCTGAAGCTATTTTTTTCTTTTTCTTCCGTGTGAATTCCTCCTCGCTGTCGCTGCCTTTCACAGATTCTGAAATAAATCACCAAAAAAAAAAAAAAAAAAAAAAAAAAAACAGAATGATTCCAGTTACAAGAAAACGACACATTGATTGTTTTTGGCCCCGTTTACACCAGTGGTCAGCCTCTTCTTACTGTTGAGTTTTGTGTTAAATTAGAAGATGATCAACTTTTAAAAAATGCATCCCAAGATCTTCTAATCCATTTAGCTTTGCTGCGACTAGCTGTTTTTTAACACAGTCCCTTAAGGCCCAGATATCCTTCATCAGAAATCGAAGAACAAAGGGGTATGACATCATTTAGAACAAAATCTGGCCAAAAAGAATGTGTTTTTGCGTTCATTTCGGTGGTTCCTAACAGCTTGCCTGGGCGAACTTTTAGGAAAACTAACCAGCTGCTAAACACCTTCTTGCTGCCATTGGTCCATGTCATCAGTACAGTAGGTGTGACCTGAAGCTTCATCTACTACTTTATGTTTTTCAGTCAGCATTCAACATGAACACACTGGTGTGCAAGACCATGTTGTGCAATGTTTTTTGATTAATTAGTCTACAAAATGAACAAAATCTAATCAAATACTCTCAAGTGCCCATTCACTCATGTGCCATCTGCAGCGAAAGCCATTCACACATCTGCCCAAAGATAAGCCTCTATCATCATTCTTTTGTCTTTATTCTGCACATGAACACTCTTTTTTTACACCAATCTTTGCAGTAGTATCAGTGTCATCATAAATTATAATAACAGAGTGTAACCGGCGCATATTACGGCCGCGAGTAGCGTGTTAGCGCGTTAGCATCAGAATGTAAACAAGACAAATTAAAGATTTCCTACTGCATTTATATTATTTTAAATCATCGAGTGGTTCAAACTTTTTCTGATCTCGTGTGAATTCTACTCATAGAATGAGGCATAAAGTCATTGATATCACATTTTAATGTCACATTAGTTTAGGTTTTACATGTAGCATCCTCATATTTACAGTAAATGTTCCTCTAAAAGCATCCCACGATGGTGGGGCCAGTGTCTGAATGTTCACAAACAGTATACCATTCCTCGGCTGTTTAGAACGTATTTTTTACCCCTGAACGAAGAACAAAGAACTTCTCCGGAAGTATATCGGGGCCTTTAGATACAAATGCGAAGGTGCCATATGCATTTACTTCCGAGTCAGAAAAGAAGGGTTTTTTCCCCCGCAAAATGAAGGTGAATGGTGACTGAGGTTGTCATTCTGCCTAACATCTCCTTTTGTGTTCCACAGATGAAAGAAATTAATCTTTCAGTGTTTCCATCCCATGTGTTCAAAAAAACCAAAATCGTCACTCCCGGAGAAATTGTAGCCACTGTGACTCTTTTATTAATAAAATACTCACGGTTTATGCACGCAGACAAAACACTCTAAAACAAGGGTCTACAACCGGGGGCTCTGCGACGGTACTGCAGGGAGGTCTGCCAATTAATATTTGATCACAAATAATTAAAAAAAATTTTTTTTAAATATGGGTACAAAAAACAACCCAAAGTTAAATTTAAATATAATATTTGATTGAAAAAGATAATTACATTTACAGCATTAATAAAACCCATGTATCCACCTGCTGTCACGTGGATGTATGATATAGTCAATGTGATGTGATCGTTACTGAAGACTATGAGCGCTACAGCTTGCAAACACTACTGGCTAATCATTTATACAATTTAGCATGACAGAATGGATCGCTTTGTAATATCTACACCCCGAGCACACGACTCCTCTACCTCTTCAGAAACAACTGGTGCAAACCCAGATGTGGAGGCTAACAGACCCACCGCATCAGCAGCTCCGGACAAACGCAAATGAGATAAGTCCTGAAAGCATTCAGAAACATATTTAAAGTTTGGATTTACATATAAGGACACGGATGGCATTGAATTGCCGGTGTGTGTCATTGCCGGTGACGTCTCAAAGGACACACAGCTTTTGGCATTTGTGCATTTTACAGACTAAAATGAAATGCAGGAAGAATTTTTGTTTTGTAAACAGCTGCCTGAATGCACAACAAGCTCTGAAATGTTCAAAGTAATTGATGAGTTTTTCAAAGAAAATGACATACCCTGGGCAAAATGTATTGCGCTGTGTACTGATGGTGCAAGATCCATGGCTGGATTGAAAAGTGGACTAATAGTGCTTGTCAAACAAGTAGCCCCAAATGCGCTGTGGACTCATTGCATGTTGCATAGAGTGTCTCTGGTTGCGAAAGAAATGAGTGGTGAATTTGCAGACGTCATGGACTGTTGTAAAAGCTGTTAATTTTATAAAGAGGAGTGCTTTGCAAATGCGTCTTTTTGCTTCTCTGTGCGTTGCTGCGTGAGAAGAACACACAACGCTACTTTATCATTCTGAGGTCTGTTGGCTTTCTCGCGGCTCAGTGTTGTCGCGCGTTTGAGTTACGCGCATCTATTAACGAGTTTTTACTTCAAACAAAGTTCAATGACAATACCTGGCTCACTAAACTGGCATATCTTGCAGATGTTTTCTCTGAGCTGAACAGACTCAACATTTCTATGCAGGGCCGTAATACACATGCCATTCAGCTCTATGACAAGATGGATGGTTTACTGAAGAAAATGAAAAGATGGAGAGAGCGAGTCAAGGAGGGAATTCTTTCCATGTTTCCATCAGTGGATGACTTGGGTGATTCTGCGGTCTTTTCGCCTCAAGTGACGCATTTAATTATTGCGCACTTGGAGGCACTCGAGGGGCAATTTGGAAAGTACTTTTCTGAAGCTGAGTCCTGGCGAAGAGACAAGACATGGATAGTTTCCATTTAAAGACAATGCATCGGATGGCTCAACTTGACAGCGGCAGAGGAGGATCAGCTGATTGACTTAAGCACTGACAGTACACACAGAAACATATACAAGACAAGACCTCTCATCCAATTCTGGATCTCTTGCCAGAAAGCCTTTCCCCAGCTGGCAACAAAGGCCTAAGGGGTCCTTGGCCTAAAAAACCCTGAAGGCCCCTGCTCTAGAAGAATCTGCCTCATGTCTGGGAGCAACAGCGCGTCACACAGTTCTGGGAGCAATATGTGTGTGCGTTCCTCCTTATGTCTTTGCTGGCAGATTCATAATATATTTTTCACAACTGTTGACAAACCTGGTCTTCTGCACAGTTCAAGTTTGTATTTGACTTATTTGCTCTGCAAACTCTATACAGGCTTTGGATTTTAAGACACTGTTATTTCAGGATGACCAGAGCAACATTTCAGATGTGATGACTGGTCCTCTGGTTAGGCCAGATATGTTACATGACTTTTTTTTATGCGCATATTTTATTCCTAATAAATTCAATAGGAGTATAGACAGTAAATGTGTTTCCATCATAGTTTATGCGCATTTCTTCTTATCGAATAAACATTTATCCACCTCAAGCGAGCTTATACATTTTTTACACGCAATTTGGAGATCTTATTTGCATCTTGGTGTTTCCAATCAGCAGTTTTTATGCTGGATGTGGATGAAAACCCAGCAATTGGTTAACTCCATTTGTAACGCCAAAATAAAATATGGCAACTCTGGGGCAAGATGGAGATCTAACCTCATTGGTTCTTGGTCTCATGACCAAATTTTAATGACATTAAAACTGCACCATAATCGACATATTTAAAGTGGGCGCTACAAACTGGAGTTGATCACTTATTTGTTTTGAAAGTGTTTAATGACTTTAATTTTGATCTAGTCATTACACAAAGTGACCGTTTGACTTCAGAAGACTTGAAATATAGTGCACAAGCCATACTGACTACATTTACTGTGGTTTTATGGTGGCCCAGACAGCCCAGTCACTACTAACTTTCATTATACGGAAAAAAGCTGTGTGAAGATTCTTTCAATTACTCCTTTTGTGCTCCACAGAAGAAAGTCATACAGTCTGGAGTGACATGAGGGCGAGTAAATAACGACAGAATATGTATTTGAGCATACGGACCATTTTGATGGCGCATTTCTGCCTAAATTTGTCATATTTTCAATATAAATTTAGAACATCACATATTCTTTGTTATATTATCCTAGTGTGAATAAAAGAAAAAATCCAAACCCTTAAATGTGAAGAGTCCGTTAGATGTAAACCAATCTGTTACATCAGCACATGTCTGTCTCTCATTCTCACTCACCTGATATGTGTCTCCCCCCTTCATCATCAGAATGCTCCCTCTCGTCATCAGAGTTCTGCAGTTTCTCTTCATCCTCTGATTGGTCACTTTGTCCATCCCTACCCCACTGCTCATCTCCAGAATGACCGTCTTTCCCAGACATCTCTCCTTCTGAATGAGGTGTGCCTGGATCTGAATGACCACTTCCTGCTTCGGAGCGTGGACTTCCTGCATCTGACCCTGGACTTCCACTTCCTCTCTCAGACCGGTGGCTTCCTGCCCCTGAAGCCGGGCTCCCCATGTCTGACCTGTGACCCCTGATGTCATCATCATCATCCTCTTCCTCCTCGCGATGACCCTCTGACCCGCTGTGCTCGTTGTCAGAGTGCATGGTCACATCTGATCGGTTGCCTGATCGCTCTGATTGGCTGCCGCTGTGGTGGCTGCCGCTGTGGTGGCTCCCGCTGTGGTGGCTCCCGCTGTGGTGGCTCCCGCTGTGGTGGCTCCCGCTGTGGTGGCTCCCGTGCTCGTCTTCGCTGTCGTCTCCGAACAGTTCTTTATTGCTCGGTTTTCCGCCGTCCTCATCCTCATCTTCATCGTGATCTCGGTCACTCTCACTGCCCGAAGCGTTGCTGGCAGATCTTGGTCTTTCGTGCTCTGAATCAGAGCCAGAACCAGAGCCGGACTCTAAAAAACACAAAGCATATATATTTATTTATATAACTGGCAGTGTTGTAGTACTCGAAACCGGTCTCAAGACCACTTTTTGAAGGTCTGTCTAGTCTCAGATTCGACCGCAAGTTTACTCGGTCTTAGACAAAGAGGTCTCGGGATTTTATTTCAAGACTGGCCAAGACCACAACTGCGGGGATATCGCTAAATTGACTGTGCATTGTCTGATTTAATTGTTAACATCATTACTGTGATTGGATGTAAAACTTCTGATACTGTTAACAGCTGTCACCCCTTCCCGCCCCCCTTCACACGCACTCCAAGAAAGTGAATGTGGGAGATAGGAGAAGAAACTGTGGCTGTCTGAGAGATGTCAGGCAAATCTTCTGTAATACAATTTGGCTACCTAAACCAGTGTTTCCCCAACCACTGTGCCCACTAGTGTGCCATGAAAGATTGTTAGGTGTGCCATGGAAAATGAACAGTTTTTTCCAGTATTTTAGTGAAGGTATAGAGATGGTAGAAGCGTTTTGAAGTTGCCAATTCAGTATATTTTCTATTACAAAGTATTTTATGCAACCAGTTTAAATATTTAGTCCATCATAACATTATTGTTCTAACAAACTCTAGTCCGCTGTCAAACGCAACTCCTCACATGCCCACAAAATGATGCTTCATCATCACACTTGTAGTAAAAACATTCAGTCAGTGAACCGAATGAATGAATGGAATACAACTGGTGTATTGTTTTACTATAAAAGCTGTTTATTTGTGCACAGCATAGAGTTACAGATGTTATAAACATATGTGGATTACTTGTCGCGTTTCTCTCATGAAACATAAAAAGAATATGAGAAACTGTTACATACGATGACTAAAAGCAAATTCTCCTGTTTTAAACATGTCCAAAAACACAGTGATTCGATGTGTAGATTCTGAGGTACTGTAATCTTCACAGTGAGTGTTTGACATCTGAACCAATGAATTGGGGCCAGGCAGCTGCTCTCAGGTCTCAGTGCCGGATCCAACCTCTGACTTGTGTGTTTTTTCTCTCTATCAACAACGCGATTTTGACCTGATGTGATTTATATTCAGGTGTGACTTTATTTCCGGAAAATACAGTAAATAAACAAATAATGTATTTGCTGTGCCGCTGCAAGAATTAATTTGCAAGAACAAATCTACAAATTAGAAAAGACACAAATTTGTTGTTTTTTCATTATCCAGTTAGCGCTCGTCATCTGTGACATCATTATACAGTGTACCTATGTTACTTGCGTTATTTGCATAGCCGAATTTCACACATTACGAGTTCACGCTACTAAGACAGACAGAAAACATGGACAAGTTCTTGAAAAGGAAAACTATCGACGATGGTTATGTGGGATAGTGGTGTGCCATGGGATTTTTTAATCGTAAAAAGTGTGCCGTGGCAGAAAAACAATTGGGAAACATTGATCTAAACCACAAAGAGTTCATATGCAAAAAAGTGTCCAAACGAAAACACACAGCAGTATGTAAATTCTGCAATGCAATGTTTTCCGAGACGGCTGGGACCACATCAAACTTTTATCGCACTTAGAAAGGAAGCATAAAGAAAGATAAGCTAAGTGTAAGTGATGCTACATCAAAGCTAGCTAGCTAACGTTAGCAATCTGCCTCTTGCTGCATTCCATTCAACTCGGAAGGTCGGATTTTCCAACTTACTACTGGGAAAAGTGCAATGGAATGCCACTTGAAGTAGTAATTACAACTTGGAAAGTTGTGCAGAAATAGTAAACTTTCATTTCGCCGAGATGCAGGTGCGTGACATCATACAATCTTATCAGCACCCAGGAAGATGAATGGAATGCAGCATCTGTGCCTAAACTCATCTTCACTTCTCACCCAAAGAGATTTAGCGAGTATTAGCTATACCTATTAGCTACCTATGTATTTACTGTTTTTAGGGTGCTAGTTTCAGTTGCTTGCCAGCTATTTGCCACCTAGCTAGTTGGGCAAGCTACCTAATTTAGTTAACATATATTGAGGGATGTAGCTAATGAGAGATTGAGGGGACAGGGCATGTAGTGACACATTTTTTTTCCCAAGTTACGTTTTTGCTTGTGATAAACAATGACGAGACAGGCAACATAAAGTTACAGTTGAAGTCAGAAGTTTACATACACCACCAACAACCATCCATGCGATTATCTAATTATCCAATCGTGTGGCAGCAGCGCAATGCATAAAATCATCCAGATACGGGTCAGGAGCTTCAGTTAATGTTCACACCAACCATCAGAATGTGGAAAAATGTGATCTCAGTGATTTGGAGCGTGGCATGACTGTTGGTACCAGATGGGCTGGTTTGAGTATTTCTGTAACTGCTGATCTCCTGGGATTTTCACACACAACAGTCTCTAGAATTTACTCAGAATGGTGCCAAAAACAAAAAACATCCAGTGAGCGGCAGTTCTGTGGACGGAAATGCCTTGTTGATGAGAGAGATCAACAGAGAATGACCAGACTGGTTCAAACTGACAAAGTCTACAGTAACTCAGATAACCACTCTGTACAACTGTGGTGAGAAGAATATCATCTCAGAATTCTGTTCTGAGATGCGGGTTGGCGCTGTTTTGGCGGCACGAGGGGGACCTACACAGTATTAGACAGGTGGTTTTAATGTTGTGGCTGATCGGTGTACATATAACGATAACTGTGCCTGTTCAATTATAACAAAAATCATTTCCCTTGATATTGTAGTTTGGGTTAATTTTCATTAAAGAGTTCACTCAATAGAATTTTAATTAAATTACTTTTTTTGTGTGGCGTCACTGCATGTCATATTCTTCATGTCCACCTCCAAAACAAGCTGTTTCTGAATTAGTAGACATCTGATCTGCCTTAATATCTACCTACCTGTTATTAATGCTGTAGTATTTTTGTCGTTTTATTACAGCTTATTTAACACATCTAATAATTTTATCTACGAAAACATGTTGTGTGCCTGTACTGCTTTACAAAAAGCATTGGGACACTAAAATGTACCGTAGTGGAAAGTGTCCCGTGCAGTTTCCACTAAAATTTCGTAATTACTACAGCTATCGTACAACTACTGTAAAAACAATACCTGTAGTAACTATGTATTTGGCGGGAACTATGGTTACCTAAGGTAATGTCTAATCCTCCTTATCAAATGCGATCTATGAAAACAGTATGCTGTACTGGTGCTCTTAAAATGAACTGACAGGATTAAAACAGAACATATCGCTAAATATGATATATAACATCAATATGTTTAACACATACATTGCGCACAATTGAAATTATTAATGAAAATTTTAATGCACCTCGTTGCTCATTGTCGCTGTCTCCATCACTGCCGAACAGCTCATCCATGTCCGCCATCCTCACCAGCGCTCAATGTTCATCAACATCCGGGTGAAGGTTTATAAAATAAAAGCACTATTGAAACGTCATAAAATAAAAGCCAGGTAAATGCAGTGACTAATTATAACCACAAGATGACATCAGAGACCATTTGAAAGATTTCTGTTTGTACTGCTAGTCAAAGTTTGGACACTTGACTGAATTTATGCTTCTCATGATGTTATCTAAAATTTTGCTTAAAGATGCACTCTGTAACTTTTGTCTTTGTGCCATCTTGGACTTACACTGACACCTAGCGACTTGGATGCAGCACCATTTAAAATCAGTAGTTTTCAGTTTCAGATGCCATTGTAGAAATGTAGTATTCACAGTCAGCCACGATTACTTCAATGAGTGAGTGTCAAATAACAGGACGGTTACTGAGATTAAACGAGTAGTATTCAGCTGGTCATGTGATTCTAACATGGCGGCCCCCATGTGCGGACCCTCTCCATGTAGAATAAAACAGCTTTTATAAGATTATTGATATGACTGGAGTCTTCATTTTAATGTAAGTGGTCATGATTCCCTTCATATACTGCAAAACTACAATTCATGTCTTTAGGAGATCAACTTTTTTTTTTTTTAATTTTTATTGTTTTCTCCCCTTTTCTCCCCAATTTGGAATGCCTAATTCCCACGACTTACTAGGTCCTCGTGGTGGCGTGGTTACTCACCTCAATCCGGGTGGTGGAAGACAAGTCTCAGTTGCCTCCACTTCTGAGACCGTCAATCTGCGCATCTTATCACGTAGCTCACTGTGCATGACACCGCGGAGACTCACAGCATGTGGAGGCTCATGCTATTCTCTGTGATCCACTCACAACTTACCACGTGCCCAACTGAGATCGAGAACCACTTAATTGTGACCATGAGGAGGTTACTCCATGTGACTCTACCCTCCCTAACAACCGGGCCAATTTGGTTGCTTAGGAGACCTGGCTGGAGTCACTCAGCACACTCTGGATTTGAACTCACGACTCCAGGGGTGGTAGTCAGCGTCAATACAGGAGTTCAACTTTTTAATGAGGAAAAAACTACTGAATGCACCTTTATAAAATTAGCATTCTCTTCACTGTATTACAGCCTGTGCAGCTGAAAACAACTCGCTTTGCAACTTGCTTTTAGCGCCCCTCTGTGGACATTACACCTGGAAAATGGAGCTCATATGTGCCCATATGCCCAACAACAGTTTCCGCTTTGTTCACTGGGGGCAGTGTTTCACATTTCGGTAAGCACAGATCGATTTTAGCAATCCAAACGTCAACCTACTGCTTCCAGTTTCACTGTGAGATCAGTCTGACCCTTAAGATTGCATCATAGTACTGGACCTGCTTGAAGCAATGTGCTTTTGTTGACAAAAAGAGCTGGTGATGTATTTCTGTTATCTCAGTTGAAATTCACTTTGAAGCTAAGGGTATAAAAATAGTGTAGAGAATAGTCCCCCCTTCAAAACTACTTGCATTGAAATAGCTCATCCCTCCCTCAGGGGATTTTCTTTCAGGTGGATGTGATGTGGGCAACACCTCATTCAACACAGTGCGCACTGATCTGACCAGTTTCCCGACATGTTCTCACAAGTATCTTATTGCTGGTATTTTCATTTATGTCCCTTTATTATTCAATAAAATGCTTCTGAAGAAATAAAGATTTGTCTAAACATGACTAGGCTACTCCAGAGTATTACACAATTCTAATAACGATCCACGTGTGTCTCTTTTGATGCACATACAAATGGTAAATAAATTCACTAAAAACAATTAAATTCACTCCCATGATAACATATGAGTTACAACAAAAGTCTTAGGTAGAAAAATATAGGTTTAAAAAATGTAGCACATCAGCATTTTCACATTGATACATAGACATTTGATGCATTTGTTATTATGTGCATTATTAATTCGTTTCAAAGATATGTATGAGTAGATACGACCAAAAAGACTCAGCATTTGTGTAAAAAATAAAAAATGTGTTCTTGTGGATGACCCACAATGACGCAATCTTTCAACTTCATATCCCATGCTCCTTTGTGTTCCTACAACTCTACACTCTCTGATTGGTTGTGTTGATCCAGTAGGCGGGTAGACTAGATAATGGGCGTTTTGTTATTTTTTAATTGGTTGTTGTAAGTGTCAATCATCAAGGCAGTTCTAAAGTCTGGTTTCCTTGTTACCGCCCTTGGGCTGAGAGAGTAGTGAAGACGGGTGAGGGAGTTTCTTACATTTCCGACCAGGAATAGGAGGATAAAGGTTTAAAACGTGTGGAGAATTTCCTTTAAGGTAAGAGATACGTTTTGTCCTCTTTCAGTCTGAGGAATATACATTGGAAAAGGACATTAGTGTAACTGTTTGTGTGTTTTTTGGTTTAGCTGGCTAAGCGCTCGAGCGCTGATACTCCCTCTGAGCGCGAGCAGACGGGCCAACTGGATGATATCAGACTATACTATATGTCTAACATATATGCTATCGTTATGTAACATAGTGTAGCACATTGAACTCACTAATATATGCGGATTACTAGCTTGCTTTACTCATCTTATTCTGGTAACACTTGAGACCACATGTGATGTGCGATGCACACCCATCATAGTATTTAAAGCAATGTACTGTCAAAACTACAGAAAATTACAGACAACTATAGATACGAATCTGAATATACCTGATCCCTCATAGCTAAATCTGAAATACAGTGAATGAAATGAATTTGATAATGAATATTTTCAATGCAACTACTAAGAAGACTGCATCCTTACACAACATGTATGACTGTAAAGATTGTGGGGGAAAAGACTGTGTATATGAATATTTGTTGGCCTGTTGTTGTTACTCATCTGTATAATGTGATTGATTTGGACTGTTAGAACTGGTGTGAATCAATTCAGCTTTTGTATTAGTGCTGTTTTAAGTATTGCATAATAACATGCACGCGCTGACGCTAATGTCATCTCACGCAGGTGTCATGGTTACCGCTATAGTAACTCGGGTTATTATTATTACTTACCCATCTCGCGCAGAGCTGCCAGTCCGCGAGCGCAGCTGTGAGGGAGTTGCTGTCGGGTGTGGTGTCCGCCCGGGGCGTGACTTTACATAACTGACTCATGGGATTTAATTCATAATAATAGTATTATTATTTTAAAACTCAATATAGTGTTCATAACAAAATATGCCATCGTGAATGTGTGATAATGCAAATTGCTCCAACATCAACAGCATGTATAACAGCAACAACATCTACAGTATAAGCTCCTGATGAAAACAATGTAATTGTGTTAATGCAAACTATCACCAAGTATTAATTGTGACATCCTAAGTGAAGGATATCTATCCATCTATATATCTATCTATCTGTCTGTCTGTCTGTCTATCTATCTGGGGGGGGGGGGGGGGGGTGACGACTCTGTAGTGCCCCCTTGAAAATGGGCACGTAAGGGGGGCTCTGTATATTTTGAAAGTTGTCGCCATGGCGAAGCAATACATTTATGACGAAAAATGGGAAACAGGAAGTGCCTTATATCTTCTGTGTACATTGTGAGATTTTTATGAAAATTCAGATGTATGTTTGGGAATGGGGGCTGATCAAATGGATGCAGCTTTTATGGGTCACGGTCATAGAACTACCAGATGGCAGCAGGAAGTATGGCACTTTTAATAAACTTTGAAATAGCCCTCTTATGTTTACATGAATTGCTTCAAAATTCTTTAGCATAATGTCAAGACACTGCTGGTATAAAATTGTCAAGGAATATTTGATATCTTAAATAGTATTGCCATGGCAACACATTAATTGTTATTATTCATGTCTTCCTATATTTGGGTGATTTTGAGGCACTTGGCATACTTCAGATTTCATGAAATTTTGCACACACATCAGAGTTGTAGGATTTTTGATATATGGAACAGTGTTACCATGGCGAGGCATTAAATTAGTGGCGAAAAAAGGGAAACAGGAAGTGCCTCATATCTTCTGTGCAATGTGTGATTAGATCAAAATTCAGATGTATGTTTAGTCTTGGGGGCTAATCACATGGATGTGACTATTTTGGGTCACGGTCATAGCACCATCACCTGGCAGCAGGAAGTGTGGCTCTTACAACAGACTCTAAAATAGTGCTCTTATATTTACCCAAATTGCTTCAAAATTGTTTAGAATAATGTCAAATGCCAAATGCATGTGTCCACCTTGCATTGTTTTCCGAAAGCCACCAGGTGGAAATGGACCCATGATGCTTGGGCCTGTCATCGCTGCTTGGAGTTAAATTTATTATTATTATTACTTTCAGGACATATACAAAACAGTTCATTTCCTTTACTTGTACTTGTTGTACTTTAAAAGTACTGTTTATTAGAGAGTAAAAGGGATGGAGTGGGACAAAAAATCAGTCCAGCAGAGGGCAATGGTGACACCAGAACAGAAATATTGATAATTCTGCCCAGCTGAAAAATACATCATTATGTAGATACATATGCTTGTACACAGTCTAAGATTACATACATTTTAAGTATTTTAAATTAATACTGTAAGTTTTAAAATGGTATTGTCACTGATTGCATGTTTCTAAAGTATTCTTCTCAAAAATAAATTAAGGGTAGTGCATGCTTATCCAGTAAAATAATATTTGCCATAGTATAAATTTACTGGTGAAATCAGACATCAAATTTGGCACTATCAGGACTATCACATATCAGGACCCTTAGGATTATTATACATTATATTCAGTATTATATACAGTTTAACACAGTACAATCATATGCAAACTCAGTGCAGATTCACTTTTGTGCTGAAAAGTCTCATCCTGGTGCTCATTGTATTACATGCGGTTACATGATGAGAAAAGATCTAAAACACTTCAAAAAACCAGCACACATGACCATGACATCCATGAAAGCTGCACGATTGATTACATTGAAACTGAAAGTGTGGTGGTATGATGTTGCACGAGTTTAATCAAAATGATTACACTTCCTTTCTCCATTACGATCGGTTTGATTGACGTGGATGCACGTAACTCGCGTGTGGTAAAAACAAACAGTTTTGCGAAATACCCGGAAATACGTGCCTGATTTTGAATTCATAAAATGTATACATTATAAATACATTATAAAACATAGAAAATAGCAGTAAAATGTAAGTTATGTGCTGGAGGGAAACAACTCCTAAGCACACACGCCCTCTTTCAACGCACCTGATGCAGCAACCGCTCCACATTAAACTGTATGCTTACTATGATTTTCTTTGAAGTTTTATAAAGTGCTCTTGTGTGCTGGGCATCTTGGGTCGTATTTTTCCACTTAATTTTGTCTCCGTACTTTTTCAAACAAGTTATCATGCAACACATTTTACACTGGGCTGTAAAGTGACGTCACAGACGGAGCTTCTCCGTGCTGGCTGCATATATCCAACTAATCGATAATGAAATTAGTTGTCTCTGTTTTTCATTATCGATAATTATCGATTTTATCGATTAGTTGTTGCAGCCCTAAACTAAACCTCTTCAGAGTGTTCATGTTTGTAACTTGACTGTAACAAATTTAACGCCCCTCAACCACCCGAGAAGAAAAACTCATCGGATCTGCACAAATTCATAAGTATTTTTTTTATTTTTTTATTGAAACGATGAATTAAGACAAAAGGTAAGCATTTCCATCCTTCGCTTTATAACATTGTTCTAACAATTCGAACAGCTAATGTTAGCATCCTCTCTATCTTGTCAGCAATGCTGTTCTCCAGTGTAGTAATTAGTTATAAACAAATGAATTATCAAACCACCTACTATTAAATTTTGGTTGTCTTACATTATTTATTTAGTATATTATGACTATCTGTAATAATAATGTGTACGTTATACACTCACTGAACACTTTATTAGGGACACCTGTACACCTACTTATTCATGCAAGTATCTATTCAGCTATTCATGTTGCAACAGTGCAGTCCATAAAATCAGGCAGATACAGGTCAGGAGCTTCAGTTAATGTTCACATCAACCATCAGAATGGGGAAAAAAGTGATCTCAGTGATTTGGAGCGTGGCATGATTGTTGGTACCAGACGGGCTGGTTTGAGTATTTCTGTAACTGCTGATCTCCTGGGATTTTCACACACAACAGCCTCTAGAGTTTACTCTGAATGGTGCCAAAAACAAAAAACATCCAGTGAGCGGCAGTTCTGTGAACAGAAACGCCTTGTTGATGAGAGAGGTCAACAGAGAATGGCCAGACTGGTTTGAGCTGACAAAGTCTATGGTAACTCGTATAACCACTCTGTACAATTGTAGTGAGAAGAATATCATCCCAGAATGCATAACATGTCAAACCTTGAGGCGGATGGGCTACAAAAGCAGAAGACCACGTCGGGCACTTTATTAGGACCATAGTGTTCCTAATAAAGTGCTTGGTGAGTGTACATATCTTGGCTTCTCTCTGTCAATGCACTTGAAAATCCACTTCTGAAGTGTTCATCTCGCTGCATCGCCTAGTCACGTGATGCGTTGTTTTTTTTATTTAACCTCTAGAGGGCACTATTATAATGTAGAACCAAGTAGTTCCAACCGTAGAACGCTCTGGCACCGGCCATGGCGGAATTAAATAAACAAAACCCATCGTAAACTATTGCTGTTGATTTGTTTTAAATATTTTTTTCTGATAGCCGATAACTATCGGCGCCGATTAATCGGTAAAACCGATATACCGTTTGTGAGTGAAACAAATGTGCTTGTTGTACTTTACGAGTTGCGACTTTTCTAACATTATGACTCATGACTATTCAATCTGTAGGATGTAACCCAGTGATTCTCAACCCTGTTCCTGGAGCTCCCCAACACTGCACATTTTGTATATCTCCCTTTTCTGACACACCCAATTCAGGTCTTAGAGTCGCCACTAATGAGCTGGTGAGTTGAATCAGGTGTGTTTGTTTTGGGAGATATCTAATAGTGTTGGGGGGGCTCAAGGAACAGGGTTGGGAACCACTGATGCAACCTATTCCCATTATAATTTTGTGATCACATTTCATTAGTTATACAGTGGAACTATCAAAGATGAGCGCTGAAATAGCGCACATACATAACACACAAACCACCACTGCACACACAGTCTGGCTGCTGGCATAAATGTTACATAATGTATACAGCGATTAGGGTTTGTATTGTGTTGGTCATTTTCCACCGACATGGTTCGGGTGCGGGTTCCTGGGCCGGTGCAAATTCTCAAACTGTTCCGTGCATTTCCACCGCAGAAAAGGCCTTTCTGGGGCCGAAATAATATGGAAGCAGGTCATGTAAATAACTACAAAAATGAAAACTTAATTTAAAAAAAATAAATACTGGTTTTCGGTATTGGCTACAATGAGCTATTGGTATCGGCCCAGAAACATCTCTATTATTTTTTACACTTGATTCTTTTTAATCATCCCTCAGACTGTGTATACATGATAATACTGCCAGTCAACTTGTTCAGCAGGTGAACTGAAATAGTTTGTGAAGTGTCTAGAATGTTTTTTTCTTATTGAGCAAATCAACAACAAACTCGTCATTGCTGCTGCAGCTTGTAGAGAAAGCTGTTTTCTTTTTTCGATCGGCTCGCTAGAGAACTCGATTGCTTGTCTTTAATATTGTAATTCCATGGTTGTTTACTTTTGTCAAATTGTTCTTCTCATCCATGATGGATGAAGGGCAGACCAGCTGAAAGGTGCTTTGCACCACTTACCGTACCGGGGTAAAATTGTTTGTTGATTAGCACCAACTATTGCAGAGGCGTGAATGTGTTAATGTCACCTCGCTTTTAATGTAAAAGGGACATTCGTCACGATTTTTTTGGTATCATCACGTTACCTCTGGTGTGAAAAGGCCTTCAGAGTTTGCGCTTATTAAATCAAACTGCTTCTTCATTATTGAAGTGTTGGACATGATATGAATACACAAATAGATTAATAAATATATCAATACAGGGATCTAAAGTAGGGCTGGGTATTGATACAGATTTCCCAGTTTGATTCCAATTCACAAGCTCTCCATTTGTTTCGACTCTATTTGATATAGATTCATATGGGTGTATTTCTGTTAAAACATCCATTTTGCTTCCATATGAAAGAAATTCTCCACTAATGCTATTACTTATAAAGGGATCTTCTAAGTAGGTTAACCCTTCTAGGTACAATTTGAAAATGTTAATTTTACTAATTACATTTTATCATTAGTTTTTCAACATATTAGCTTTTTAAAAATGTTCAAATTCAGCCTATTCCATCAATAAATGTCTTGAAATTGCATATGTTATGTTGCATATATATATATATA
This sequence comes from Myxocyprinus asiaticus, assembly GCF_019703515.2. Classification (NCBI taxonomy): domain Eukaryota; kingdom Metazoa; phylum Chordata; class Actinopteri; order Cypriniformes; family Catostomidae; genus Myxocyprinus; species Myxocyprinus asiaticus. The sequence continues at coordinate 41,238,372 of NC_059361.1, read as the reverse complement.
TATATATATATATATATATATTTGTTACAGGTTTATTGTTTACTTGCATATTTTGTACTATTTACAATTATTAACAATTATTTCTTTAGCACATCCAAGTGTCAATCAACAACTGAGTGTCAAGAACAGAAAGAATATTTAAAGAAACATTTTAATGATAAAGGGATTGCGTGGATTGGTACATATTAGATCTGACACAAGGGAAAGTTAACGCTTCTGTTAATTGTCCAAGCGAACACTGTTATCGGCCGATGCCGATAATAACAAACAGGTCTGGGTTGCATTTCTTAAAAGTATCACAAGCTTATGTTGATCGTAGATCAACCCGATCTCATGAAAATTCGTACATAATTTATGAGTTGGCTATTTCGTATGGTCTCACACGATGTTGTTCACATAAACTCGTACGACTTCATCACTTGCAAATTCCCGGATGTCTAATGCGAATTAAGCGTGAGTTCTGCGCACGAGGTGTTAAGGACATACTTATTAATATTATGCCCTTACCCAAACCCCTTATCTAAACTTAATCAATCACTAGAGTGTGTAAACATGATAGGAAGCTGTTGTGTGTGTGACAGAAGCAAGTAATTGTCGTGAATTAGATGGAAACGATGTCCAGTGACGCCATTGGCTGTAGTGAAAGTTGTGGGAATTGAAATGAGTGCAGTCGCACCATATCATACGAATTAGCCAAATTTAGAAAAGTCGTACGAATCCTGAGGATTTCGCTGTGAGAGTGTGTTGGATGTGGCTGTGTGACAGGTGTAACTGGGGGGTTGGACGTTGAAGATTCATCTTGTGGCTAATCTTTAAAGTTGGAAAGATCTGCTTTCTATGAAGTCAGAGCAACAGTACTCACTAAAGGCTAGAGAAATGGGCAGTTTGTTTGTTATTTCCCTTCCTGTAATAGCACTTTAAAGAGCACTTGTCTCTTACAATGCTGATGAGTACCTCTTCCACAATAATTGTTTCAAAACACACCCTCCATCTGGTTTCCATAAGCCTTGGTCTCTGTCTTTCAGAGGAAGTAGCCCAATGGATGAGAAAGAGTGAAAGAAAAGATTATGAATGTTGTCACTCTCAGGAGCCCAGCTAAATTGAGCATTTTCTGTTCAGTGAATTTCTGTAGTGAAGCAGATCTCCTCTGGTTTCCCTTGTTTTTTTTATTTTTGATTGGAGTTTCAAGACACCAGGGTTCCTGTCTAAAATCAACCTTGAGCAGATCATCTTTCTAGAGCTGTTTAAAGCGTCACTACACAACATCTTGTCATTCTTTGCTCCAGAATGTTCTACAGTATACTGATGCATTGTTCATGTGTTGTGGTTGGAGTCTTTTCATCCTTATTATGGGTTTGTCTTGTAATGCACTTACAGCAGACAACAGAGGATATTGGACAGACCTCCTCTGTAGTTTGTCTGTCTACTGGATTAACGGTGTAGAAAAGGTTCGCTTGGAGACAGCCACAGAGAATAACATATCTAACATTATTATATTGAGTGAGTGGTGCTTGCCAATGCAAAGTCACATCCATGATTCTATGTGGTTGCCATTGCTGTGTTCTGTTTAATTGTAAGGTTGTAGCTTACTGCTTTGTGATACTCTTTAACACCAAGCACATCCGCAGACGAACGTTATGGGTTTTTCAATGTCCGATGCTGATATCTGTAAAGCAGAATGGCCAATTAAACTATAACATAAGAGAGTGCAAAATAAACAATCCAATAACCATAACACATTTTGATATAATAACATACTTTTATTGCTATTAATATTAATGTTAAGGTAATTTATAGCCACACCATAACACACCAAAGAATATGCATTTTCTTATTCCCTATTTTGTAATAAACACAAATATAATAAATATTGGCATCTTTAAGAGTCAAGTACTCGCTTGATCAACTCTCATTTTCTGCTGCTCTTGTTTTTGCGTACAGCACATAAAATTAATGTTTGCGGCTTCTGAGTGCCCCCCTAAAGCCGAGTAACGTGCAGCGCAGTGGGAACATTGCAGTTATCCCATCAACGTGTGCTACCAGGACGGTATTTGTGGTTGGGCGCACGCAATGTGTCTGTGTTTATATCTACATCTCCCGCTGAATGTGTTTAGATATGCTCTACAATATGGAATATGGAAAGGTTCTGCGGATACCCCCCTAAAGCCCAGGCCTGGGAAAAAGGTCCAGTTGTCCCCCCTTATTGGCAGCCCTGTTCATGTCCATAGCACAAACACTGCAAGACGAGTTTATATTTAGGCTACATTTACATGTATTCATTTGGCATATGCTTTAATCCAAATCAACTTAAATTGCAGGGTATACATTTTGTCAGTTTGTATGTTCCCTGGAAATCAAACCAATGATTTGGGCATTGGAATTGCCATGCTCTACCAGTTCAGCTATAGGAGGACCAATGACGTGACTTGCAATTTTGATGTCCAAACCCCTTTATGGAGTAAAAATGAGGAAAATGTTTATAAAAAAAACACATTTATTGAATCCTATTAATCTCTGTTTATCAAATGATATGAAAATGTAATGAGGGTTTTACAAAGTTGAAGAACTATTAGACATTATAGTCACACAGTGTCATACCGGATAACTGTCCGGACCTCATGGTGAAATGCAAAAAAGCTACAAAAAGTGTTAAAAACCAAATAAAACCTAAATTCTCTGCCACAGGCATTATTGTATGAGTGTTACTAACAATATATTTAAATATTTAAAAAAAATATGACATCCAGTTGATTGTTATGCTTTGGAGCATTCTGTCCCAAAACTGGCAGTCAGCCAATGTCATCCGGGATAACAAGCAATCTGGAGCAATTTTATGGGGCATTTTATTTTGACACATTATCAGACAGGATGTTACAGAATCAGGAAAACCCTGAAGGACCCCCAAACAATGGTGCAAGATTAGTAAGTCTCTCTTAAAATGTGTTTAATTTACCCTTTTCGCTCACTGGTACACTATTTAGTAAAATCCTGTGTCATTTGGGATAACGCTAAAAAAACATATATAATGTTAATTTTATGCAAACGTGTATATTTAATATGAATTTACATACTTGGAAGTTGAAGGTCAAGGTTGCAGATTTCTATAGGTAGCCAAAACAACTGCCTGATTAAGGTTCAAACAGAGTTTTGTCATACCGGATAACAATTGTGTCATATAGGATAACAGTTATTTTCTGTTAGCCCATAATGTCATCCATTATCCCGTATAACACGTTTGACATTATATTCTTTTTATACAGTTTTCAGCTTTTATTTGTAAATTTCCATTCTTATTGTGATATTAACACATTAAAGAACATTGTTTAGTTAAATACTAACAAATGATATATTATTATTATTATTAATAATATTTAATTATTAAATTATAATTAAATTAAATGATTGTCCAACCTGTCATATTGGGCAATCCGCCCCTTTAAGAAAAGGCCATCCACTCTAGTGACATCACGATGCAGTTTTTTTCTCTCTTCAGTGGCGGGAAATTCAACAGGGTAGGGTTGCACCAGTTGTGAGTAAGTTCTCACATAAGTTAGGACGTAAAATTCACACTAAGAGCTTAGTAACTACTAGTTAGTTTGTAACTAAGTCAGTGCTTAATTTGGTTGCACCACCTGTTCTTAAGTCAAGACTTAACTAGTAGGTTGTAAGCTCTCTGTAAAGTGAAGTGAAGTGTAGTCACATAATATGACGTTTACCTTAATTGATCCAATAAGCAGCCTTCAAATTTGTACACAGAAGTGTTAAACAGCTGTGAATTTCAGTTTGATCTTGTTACTGTTGATGTTCAAACCTTGATTACTCACATAACTGTTCAGCTGTAATAATTGATATCCCCATTAAAATACGATACGTAATAAAATGAGATTTAATTAATGATATATTTAGCTTATGTAAATAACAATATTTAATAACTGTATCTAAAATGAATAAGGGACCATAAATAAATAAGTACTAATACAACAGGCTGGAAAAATAGACATTTATTCATTTTAATATCTATTTAGTATACACTATATTGCCAAAAGTATTCGCTCACTCATCCAAATAATTGAATTCAGGTGTTCCAATCACTTCCATGGCCACAGGTGTATAACATGAAGCACCTAGGCATGCAGACTGCTTCTACAAACATTTGTGAAAGAATGGGCCGCTCTCAGGAGCTCAGTGAATTCCAGCATGGTACTGTGATAGGATGCCACCTGTGCAACAAGTCCAGTCGTGAAATTTCCTCGCTACAAAATATTCCACAGTCAACTGTCAGTGGTATTATAACAAAGTGGAAGTGACTGGGAATGACAGCAACTCAGCCACGAAGTGGTAGGCCACGTAAAATGACAGAGCGGGGTCAGCGGATGCTGAGGCGCATAGTGCGCAGAGGTCGCCAACTTTCCGCAGAGTCAATCGCTACAGACCTCCAAAGTTCATGTGGCCTTCAGATTAGCTCAAGAACAGTGCGTAGAGAGCTTCATAGAATGGGTTTCCATGGCCGAGCAGCTGCATCCAAGCCATACATCACCAAGTGCAATGCAAAGCGTCGGATGCAGTGGTGTAAAGCACGCCGCCACTGGACTCTAGAGCAGTGGAGACGCGTTCTCTGGAGTGACGAATCACGCTTCTCCATCTGGCAATCTGATGGACGAGTCTGGGTTTGGCGGTTGGCAGGAGAACGGTACTTGTCTGACTGCATTCTACCAGCTGTGAAGTTTGGTGGAGGGGGATTATTGTGTGGGGTTGTTTTTCAGGAGCTGGGCTTGGCCCCTTAGTTCCAATGAAAGGAACTCTGAATGCTTCAGCATACCAAGAGATTTTGGACAATTCCATGCTCCCAACTTTGTGGGAACAGTTTGGGGATGGCCCCTTCCTGTTCCAACATGACTGTGCACCAGTGCACAAAGCAAGGTCCATAAAGACATGGATGAGCGAGTTTGGTGTGGAAGAACTTGACTGGCCTGTACAGAGTCCTGACCTCAACCCGATAGAGCACCTTTGGGATGAATTAGAGCGAAGACTGCGAGCCAGGCCTTCTCGTCCAACATCAGTGTCTGACTTCACAAATGCGCTTCTGGAAGAATGGTCAAAAATTCCCATAAATACACTCCTAAACCTTGTGGAAAGCCTTCCCAGAAGAGTTGAAGCTGTTATAGCTGCAAAGGGTGGGCCGACGTCATATTAAACCCTATGGATTAAGAATGGGATGTCACTTAAGTTCATATGCGTCTAAAGGCAGATGAGCGAATACTTTTGGCAATATAGTGTATGTTGAAACTTGACACCGTACACAGGAAAGTGCACTGTTAGATCGGTTTCATGCTGAAGATGTACATTTTTTAAATAATGTTTTCTCCTGTAAATATAAACGAGTGTAAATGCCAACATCATCATATAGGATATGTTGAAAAGACTGAAGCCTGTCAACCAAAACATGAGCTCATTGATGTCAGTCTGCTTTTTTTATTCCATCCATTACTCCTGGTCGGAGGCTTCCGGAAATATTTAGTTTATACGTAAGGTTACATCCTACCTAAATTTAATGGTGCAATGCTCAAATATTTAGTAGTGCGTAAATTGTGACTTAGTGCCCATTTACGCCACAACTAGTCTAAGTTGTAACTTGCGTATACCTGGTGCAACCGGCCCCAGAGGTGAGTGAGTAGCTTATTTTCCTACTGACAGATTTTCCATAGGTTTGCTTGCTTGCTCTGCCCAAGCTTAACATGTTAAACTTGTCGGCATAAAATATGCCAGAAGTGATTTAAAGTTTTTGCAAAATATGTAAGTTTAACTATACCAAATTCTCTTCAACAACCAGACTAACTAGTTAGCTAGTCCCAGTTTGTTGTAAGCTTATATGCTAACTGAAGCTCAAAATGTGGACATATTACAGTTTTCACATTTTGATGATTTTTCTAGATGCCACTGTCAATCAAAGAGAGAGCAGCAAGGTTTCTTTACAGCGTAGCCTAATTAATGTCCTTGAAAAAACTATTTTCAGTGTTAAATCCCTTTGCATAACAAAAAAATTAATTATTTATGAACACCAATTATGTGTAAGTTGTGTAAAAATGACAATTCATGTGTAAACTCATAAGGTGTCATACCGAGTAAGTATTTCAGTCAGGCGGGATAACGCTGATTTTTTTCCCTTAAAACGCATAATTTCATTTTATGGATTTTATAATAGTATGATGCCAAGTACTGTAAAACATTTTCAGACATTTTGCAGCTTAAATCACATTGCAGCTTTAAAATGTGGGTAAAGAACTTTAACAAGTTGGGTCACGTTTAAAACAAACACATTATAATTAGAAAAAATAATTGTGAAGGTTTTATTTTCCAAGCTCTAAATATTGGTTACTGCCTCACTTTATATATTCATTAAGTATTATTGATTAAAAAAGTTTTAATATGATAATATTTTTAAAATTAATTAACGTTATCCCGTATGACATTTTGACTGGTGTTGTCACATGATTCTCAATTAAAACACTTAAAATAATAAGGCAATAACATCCTCATAAAAGCAAAAACCACTTTGATGTGCAGTTTTAACCTATTTAAATTTTTGGTCAATTGAAAACCTTATTCGTCACTGGGCCAGGAACAGTTTCATGCCAAAGTTTTATACTTGGTGTAAGAGTTTGTTGTAAGTCTTTTAGTCCTTTGAAACATGTAAAATCTCCAAAAATGCTCTCTTTGAGGATCATTTGAGGTAATCTTGGACCAGGACACTTTCAGGACAATCTAAGGGACTTTATGTTAACGCAAAGGTTGCAGGTTTGATCCAAGGTAGGATCAGAGTAGACCCAGTAACTGAAGAGCTACTGCAATCATGTTCCAGTTTTAGCACCATTCAACCCTTAAGACACTTAACCCCAGTTTGCACCAGGTGGACTATCCCTGTGTCTGCTACTAGTAACTAGTAGAGAGTAGAAAACCAAATAGAAAGCCTTTCGAATCAATGTGTTTTTTTCTCTACAGCCAGCTCCTGCTAGGATGTACGTTTCTCAATGCAGCTTTGGCTTGTTAAAATGGGAAATGAATGGGAATATTATGGATATGTCCATTGAGGGTCTTACACATCTCAGCTTAGACTTGAGCGTTAAGCCGACATCAATCCTTCTGAACGGCCCAACAGCGATTTACACTTCAGCTGGATTAACCACAGGCTTTTCTTAGTCTTAATGAAAGTCTGGTTTGCTTAGCCATTAAACACTCATAAGTTAAATTGAGTTGAACATAAAGTCTTGCTGTGATTTGCTATTGGGTTTGGCTCAATGTTCAGAACTCTTTAATATAAAAACACACATGCAGTTTAAATGATGGATCAACGCACAGCTTGAATTTTCTGTCGGGTTTGGCACCAGCGCAGGTAAAAGAAGAGTCCGTCCAATAGTAATACGTCCTTAATTCTTGGTCACAAACAGCTTTTCTACACTTTCAAATTTTTCCATACTCGGTCAAAACAGCTCAAGTAAATGGGCTGTAATGTAAACATACGAATAAACAGCATAATTGTATGCACTGTAAATAAACTTTAATCTTGTGTGGTGGTGTTTCCCAGGGACTGTCATTACGTACTTTGGCAACATCTAATTAGTCTCTTGTATGTGCTATTTTTAATAGCTAGGTTGTGTTGGAACCCAGGCATTTCCTTTGAGTTATGAGCCAAAGATTGCAAGTTATTTGAGATGATGAATATGACATCACTTATTGAAGTAATTTTAGGCTGTTAGAGTTTCCTCATGTTTGATGGGTCTTAGCACTGCCTGCACTGTCCAGAACAGTAAAATTGCATACATAGTAACAGTTCTTGGTTCATTTCGAGTCAGACATGACAAAATGATAACTTGCAGTTCAGTAAGTAATTCACTACAAAGATGCGGCTGGTGGGAGTCATTCATTCGGGAGTTAGTGCTGTATATTTTGATGTGTAGATTTTAAAAGAACCAGCTCATAAGAGCCACGCTGTATGTTTCGTGCTGCTGATAGTAATGGTTCAGGAAGGAAAGTCACAGTATTTTAGTACGGTGTTGAGTCCACCTTGGCGGATCTCACGTTCGAGGATCATTAACGGAACAGAAAGTCATGAACATTATTCAGTTCTGGTATTTAAAAAAAAAAAGGAACCGGTTCTGAATAAGAACCGTAACCGTTTCTATGTTCTCAACCCTAATCTTGGCCAAGAGTTTTGGAGATCATTTTTTTCCCCATTCAAGTAGATAGGAGCTGTACATGCCTGATGGAAATAGCTGCTTTGAGGCGTTACCAATATGGCCACTGAGTGACTTGACCTGCCTTGAAGTCATAGATGAATTGCAGGCTTGGGATCGATGCTTTTTTCACGCGACGATAATCGGAAGATTTTACTGATGATTATCGATATGTCTGGATTTTTTTCAGATATAAATGGGGCTGCTCGTTGCATGATAGTCTTTATCTTTTCAAACATATTTCTCAACACAGCTTTGGTGTAGTGTGAGCGGCAAGGTAAATTAAAGGGAGCAGCGCGTGTCTGGTGGATGTCGTTTCGCATTCTAAAATTCAAAACATTTATTTTCTACCAAGGTAAGCACACACCGGCAACTCTCAGCGTCAAAATCCCGCAGTGCCACGGAGTGCAACTCACATAGTTTTCCATTAAATTCGACCCAAATCATTATCAAAGGATAAAGATGATTTACTCTAGCCATCGCTGGATGATATACTGTGGATATGTGTCTTTCATATAGCCTACACAATGTATTTGTAGTTACAAGTATAGTTTTGTGGTTTGACAGCTTCAGTGAAAGACCTATTCAAGGCTACATACAGAGAAATTGCATAATAAATGTTGCCATTTCTAATTGTTCAGTTTGTGCAGTTAAACCAGTTTCATACACTAACCTGCAAACTCATCAACATCAGTTTGTTCATTCTTGAAGAAGTGCAAAAACCTTCATTATTTGGACTGTCATCTGCTGCGCCAGCATCAGCTCGTCCTGTGTGTTGTGATACCTGTGCCTTGCGACCTGTTTCAGTAAATGTTATATCACCCTCTTGTGGTCTCCCAACACTATTACGCCAGACTGTTAAACAAAAGGCAACTGAGTGAATTGAAAAGCACGTAAATTAGGCTTCTAATTTAAATGTCGGCTAATTTTAACATATCGATGCCACAAAAGTATACTGATAAAATAATGTATTGATCAATAATAAATATATCAATATTTTATGACATCTTTAATGAATTGTGAACAATAAGACCAGTAATGTGTACTACGAAAAAAAGTTCTGATCAAATTTTGATTTCATGTTTACATTAAAACTCTGCCAAACGTTACCCAGTTGTTTTTCATCTGAAGCAATGTGCAGTACACTAGCTTCAGTGAGCACTCTGAAGTGTTCCTCTCAAGGGTCCTGCAGTGATTAAGTATCTGTATTGATGAACTAGCTGTGGAATTTGGAGTTGCTGGAGTTCTGCAAGGGAGTGAAGGTCAAAGGTCAGGTTGTTTCCAGATGGGAATGAGATTGAGCAAAATTAAGTTCCACCACAAAGTTAAAGGTCATGAGAGGGAGGAGTACATGGAGGACATCTGTCAGATATTATCCAACACAGTTTTGTATCTCTCTTTCATTGATTAGTGGAAAAATCAGCTTGTTATGTAATGTAAGACTGTAAGTGTGTGTACTAAATATTACAGGATACAATCTTCTTTCATACAGTTTCATACTGCTAAAAATATTGTTATGAAGCATTGGAAGGATATTGATTCTTTTATTGCAATGCATTGGTCAAGTATTTGCGTCTGTGTTTGCATACTTGCATAGAGCATGTTTTTGGCTCTACACATGCATTCATTTGCGTTGTATTGCTAACACATTCACCACTCACAAGTTACCTTGTTGTCATGTTATTTCAAATTACCAAATTTTTAATCTCTCCTGAAATACACTCTCACTTTAGTAATAGATGAATGGTACACAATTATAATCAGATCTACTAACCCTTCATCATTACAATTGTTTGTGTTTAAAAAATGGTTTTATATTTGTTGTTCATTGTTGAAGCACTTTCTGTTTTCAAGCATATTGAAGAACACATGAAACAGATTGAGTGGGACGTGAGTGCATGAATGAGACTTCAGTTGCGTGTGGCCCGTGTGATCTCACCCCTTCAAACACCTCCACTGAGAGAGAGTTACGATATTGTGTTTTATTGAAATATCCTGTGTGGTTGTGTGCAGTACCTCACTCAAACTGGACGGTGGCTTCTCTGCGACGGGTAGTGTGAATCATGGCTCTTCCGTTTAAGAAAGATCTGGAGAAGTATAAGGACATTGATGAGGATGAGATTCTGGACAAGCTCTCAGAGGAGGAGCTCAAGCAGCTGGAGTGTGCTCTGGAGGAGATCGACCCAGAGGTGAGGAATTGTCATAACTGTTAGTCACTGAAATAAGCATCAGTTAAAGCAACCAATAAATGAACCTTAAAACAGCAATGTCTCCATGTTAACCTCCATTCATATTTATCTGCAAAACTCTAGATGATGCCTTTTATTTATTTAATTATTTATATATTTTCAAAGGTACAGGTTGACCGATATGTTTTTTTTTGTTTTTTTTTATGTGCACATTAGCAATCGCATTTTCTCACAAAAAGCCTGAATCAAACTAATTCTACACACAGTGCACAGTGAATATACCTGTTACTTATAGCGCAAGTGAAGTTGCCGTATCGCTCTCGTGCGGATCCAGTGAGAGTAGCAATCAACTGACCACATCCAGTTTACTCAGCCCGAATCGGCTGCTTGGAGTGTCACAGACTGACAGTCACTAGGGGTGTAAATCGCAAGTTTCATCACAATATGGTCTTATATAGATTGTCTTAGCCAGCAATCCAATGTTTAACGATACCTCAAAGTCTGCTGCAATATGATTTCAATTCGATTCAGGGACCTGCGATTGATATTACGATATTATGTGCCAAATTTACACAATCAGTATTTTTTTATCTCACAAAAGCAACTAAAATATTATTTGAATAATTTATTGAGCTCTCTGAAAAGTGCAATTCCAGTATACACACCAGTTGTTGAAAAAAACTAAACAATACTAATAATAATTCATATAAAAAATAGTCACATACATGTGATCATCAGTCGTTTGATGACAGCTCATTGCCTTGTGGAATGAGATAAACACTACAATGACTGTTTGTCATCTCTACAACAATCAAGCAAGCCTTTCAATCTAAAATAGTTACATACCCACGACAGGAGAGTATGTGCTATCTCTTTTTTTTTTTTTTCTTGGCTACTACTTCCACAGTTGTATTGAAAAATTCTGTTACAGTTTACTGTGATAAATTTTAGTACAGGTGTTGATGTGAAAAGTCTTTAATTGATGTTGGTGCAGGGCAGGTGTTTTCTCTTTCCCTCGTCAGTGCTGTTCGGAATATTGTGGCAAATTGCTCCATGGCGCTTTAAAATAGAAAATCCTCATGTAGAATTCAAATGTGCCACGATATCGAGGGAAGCCGATTTAAACGCACATGTGATCAGCTCTGCACATCCGTGTCCCACATGAGAGGAGTATTTAGCGCTTATTAAGCGAGATGAATATCATACGGTTGCTGCATCACCTGAGGGAAATGCGTGGCATTAGACTGTCAAAATAAACGTGCATCTTAAAAAAATAACAGTGACAGTGCATCGAGTATTAGGAATCAGTGCATGTGTAACACCATGTGAACTGTCTATTGAAGCAGTTTCCCCCCTCATTTTACTTTTGAATTAACATTTGAGAATATGGACGATTAAAACTTTTTATTTATTTTATTTTATGCACATTAAATTTTGAAAATGCGCCAAAATAAAGATTTTTAAAATACACAACATTACCCTTACTATAATTGAGCACAACCTTATAGCAGTAACAGTAACTAGAATTTTGACAAAAATGTTTGCAGTTTCATATTAAATATGCTAATCTGTTTGGTGGATTATATTACTTTTTTATTGCAGCAGTAGCAGTTGTATTAAAAGTTTCTAAATGTGTTTAGGCTACTATTTTATATTAATGATTTTCAGCAAAATATTTTCCTAAATTCAGCAAGATTAGTTATAATATTCTGACTTTTCCCATGAGTAGAACACTTTACCTACTTTCTAGTGAAAATGTTTGTTTCCTACTCTATAACAGGTATTATTTTCCTTTTATCAGGCTCCTTATAATTTATGTAATTTTAGGAATATCTGAAGGCAAACAAGACCATGAAATATAATTAAGTAATTATGTTATATATTAATTAAATGCAGGTATGTAATAAACCAACTGACCGAATACGTAAATCACCACCAATTTTTGATCCAGGAAGAACCCTGGGTATGCATATTTGTTGCAAGTTTTGATTTAGGTATGAATCCTTACCAAAGAAATCCAATTTATAGTTCATATACACTGATCAGCCACAACATTAAAACCATCTGCCTAATATTGTGTAGGTCCCCCTCTTGCCACCAATACAGTGCCAACCCACATCTCAGAAAGGCATTCTGGGATGATATTCTTCTCACCCACAATTGTACAGAGCGGTTATCTGAGTTACCGTAGACTTTGTCAGTTTGAACCAGTCTGGCCATTCTCTGTTGACCTCTCTCATCAACAAGGCATTTCCGTCCACAGAACTGCCGCTCACTGGATGTTTTTTGTTTTTGGCACCATTCTGAGTAAATTCTAGAGACTGTTGTATGTGTAAATCCCAGGAGATCAGCAGTTACAGAAATACTCAAACCAGCCCATCTGGCACCAACAATCATCCATGTGATTATCTAATCAGCCAATCATGTGGCAGCAGTGCATAAAATCATGCAGATACAGGTCAGGAGCTTCAGTTAATGTTCACATCAACCATCAGAATGGGGAAAAAAGGTGATCTCTGTGATTTGGACTGTGGCATGATTGTTGGTGCCAGATGGGCTGGTTAGAGTATTTCTGTAACTGCTGATCTCCTGGATTTTCATGCACAACAGTCTCTGGAATTTACGCAGAATGGTGCCAAAAATAAAAAACATCCAGTGAGCAGCAGTTCTGTGAATGGAAATGCCTTGTTGATGAGAGAGGTCAACAGAGAATGGCCAGACTGGTTCGAACTGACAAAGTCTACAGTAACTCGGATAACCACTCTCTACAACTGTGGTGAGAAGAATATCATCCCAGAATGCTATTCTAAGATGCGGGTTGGCACTGTTTTGGCTGCATGAGGGGGACCTACACAATATTAGGCAGATGGTTTTAATGTTGTGGCTGATCAGTGTATATAATGTGTTGGTGATAATGTTTTTGACTGATAGTGTAATAGATACTACATCTGTTCTAAATCCATTTCACAGAATGCTTTGCTGCCAGCTGGACTCAGACAGAAGGACCAGACCACAAAGGCAGCCACCGGTCCGTTTAACCGTGACAAACTCATGCAGTATCTGGAGAAGGAGGCCATGGAGTATAAAGACAGAGAAGATGTTGTCCCCTTCACCGGAGAGAGGAAAGGTGCAAAAATGTGACAGGCCATGTTTAAAACCATTTATCAGAAGCTCCACTTCAATTTAGGAAATAGTGCGTTGCTTAGAGCGTAGGAACAGTTTTGAAGTCTTAGGAAGGCTTGAGTCACGGTGTAACATCTCATCTCTCCTCAGTTATGATCCAGACTCTTGGAAGATGTTTGGAGAGTTTATTAGAATGAATCTAGAGTAGTTTGCAAGGCCAAGCAGTGATAGACTGTAGCAGAAGGTCCTGGAAGGAGACTTGTGTGTGAGTGCTGGCTCAGCTCCTGTAGTGATTTAGACATTGCTGTCTCTGCAGATATGATTCATTAATACTGTCTGCTCTTACATAACCACACACACACTGCAGAGTGCTTAGACACTCCATATCTCTGTATGTACCTGCAGACTAGGAATGTGAATGTCCTGCCCAGTAAATACACACACATTGATTTTATAGACTGAAGCTCTGATTTTGCTCATTCACACTTGATGTACATGATCACGTTCAGTCAAGTGATCTTTAATAATGAATGGTCCTGTCTGACGGTAATGCCGGAAGTGCAGCTATGCATGTGCGTGTAGTTGTACCTGACACAGTCTTGTTGAAACTCCTGTTGTGCCAAAGACCTTGTCACACTTCTCTTTAATTGACCCTTTTCAAATTTTTTGGTTTGGAACACTAAAATAAACTACAGCAGGGTAAACGGTAGGGTTCACTTTTGCTCCAACAGCAAAAGAAAAAAATCAACTGTTACATTTCCATAATACAGTGAAAAAGTAAGTAGCTTATACATTAAGGGGCGAAAATGTATATTTGCTAGGGTGGCAAAGATGCATCGGCCAAACATTGGTATTGGCTGATAAAAAGCAATAATCTGCGCTATCTGACATCAGCCATTTGTTTAAAAACAGCAGATGATTAGTGCAGATTATTTCTTGTCAATCAAAAGTGGCCGGATGAAAACATCAGTAAGCCTACAACTTTTGCTGTGTGAAAGAAAAGGAGTGTTGAATAACTTGACAGTGACTGCAAAGTTGCAGTTGGTATGCTTTGCACTGCTAGGATTTCACAAGATGGAACTACCATTCAATTTTTTTATCATAACTAGATAGGGCTGAAACGATTAGTCGACATTATCGACAATGTCGACAATAAAAAATTGTTGACAAAAATGTTCATTGTCGAATAGTCGTTTGATGTAATTTAACGTAACATGAGATCACATTAAACTGTAATGATGACGAACGAGAGCAGCACTGCAGTTCACGCCTGACTGAGGAGAGGAAGAATTACACAGCTCACAGTCCAGATGCACTCTAAACTTTCCAAACAGCTTCAGGTGAAGTAGATCACAAAGAATTATACAAAAATACAAAATAAATAAATACAGAAGCATTGTCGTTGTGAAGCTGCCGCTCTGCTGAAGCAAAACTTGCGTGTTGAGCGTCTTTAAAGGAAACAGCCCGGCGTTACATCTTTAATGCAGTTATATTTAATGTGTTATAGCTTTATTAAAGTTCAAATAATATGGAAGCAGGTCATGTAAATAACTCCAAACTCCGAAAATGTCATTTCTCTGTGTGGTCAGCGCCTCTTCCATGAGTTGCGGGAATGTCCCGTTCTAAGGGGGAGAGATAGAAACCGCATCCGGCTGAGGCACACTCTGTCGCAGGGACGCTCGTCCCTCACGCGCTTGCTGCAGCTAGATTATAACGTGATGGCTCGTGACTTACTGTATCTTCATATATATGTCTTATCATGAAGAAAATTGGCAATACGCAGATTTATTAATAAGAGAGAGTTTGTTTTTTGTGAGTTAAAGATGGATTGAAGTGAACAGAAAGGTGAAAGAGGGTAATCAATTTTTGATTTGTTTTTGTTTTGACTTGTTTTCCAATATAAATAAGTAATACTCCTTTAAAACAACATACATTTTCTTTAGCAGCTACACTACAGAAGAAATTTGTTTTATATGAGAATGTTGAATATAATATTAAAAATACAAATATTTTAAAATATCTAAAAATCCTTTAGAGAAAGATGCATTCACCTGAGAAGCAGCATATAAGATATTTACACTTGCTTTTAGAGAATAGATCTTGAATAGAAGTATGTTTTGTCTTTACTGCACTGGCAGAAGTATAACCAAGTAAAAAATACACTTATATTTAAGATACATTCTCTTAAAGCAAGTCTAAATATCTTATATGTTGCTTCTCAAGTAAATGTATCTTGTTTTAATGATTTTTAGATCATTTTAATTGTAAAATAATTCAAAACACTTGATAACAATAGGATTTTTTGCAGTGATTTTATTTTACTGAATTAAACTTAATAAAAAGTATTTTTTTCCTTTTTATTCAGTGAATGTCATTTAGAGGTATTTTTCTAATAACAAATTTGTATTGATTCATGCAGCAAATCACACAGACATAATAGAAAATACAACCTCAAACCACATGAAATCAAAACTTTTTTTTTTCCCTCCCCGAGCAATAATCCCTCCACCCCACCCGACACAAACAAGCACTCTAGTGATCGGAAGTCAACTGACAAAGACACACAAATAGACAATAAAACAGGAAATATTTAGACATAGAAATAAAAAAACAAAAAAATAAAAATAAAACAAAACTCTAATCCCTCTCCACTTCCCCTCCCCGATAACCCTCCAAAAAGGCCAGATAACCACCCCACTTCCTAATGAAAATATCCATGTTATCCAGCCTTCTGTACGTCAGTCTAGGGGGGTGTACTACTAAAAATAGTACAGAGCAGGTGGCGCAACTGTAAATACCTAAAAAACTGAGATCTGGGTATCCCAAAATGTTGAGTCAAATTATCAAAGGATCTCAACACTCCATTCTCATATAGATCACCGAGTGCAGCAACCCCCCTGACAATCCACTCTGACCAGCAGAAGGGGTTCAACCATATGCTCGAAGCAGCATTCAAATAAATGTCCGAATTAAACACTCTGGACACTTTTGTCCATACTGAGTTCAAATGCGAGATGACTGGGTGTAACTTAATTTCACCAGTTAATTTGATAGACAGGCCCTGCAATGGCGAAATAGGGGCAAGAACATCTTCTTCAATACAAAACCAAGGAGGGGCCCTTTCAGGTGGAAGCGACAAATGAGCCAAATGTCTGAGACCGAAAGCATAATAATAAAACAAAATCTTGGGTAGGCCTAGTCCACCTTTGTCAATAGGCCTATGTAATTTGTTAAAGTGCAATCTGGGACGCTTACCATTCCAAATGAAGGACTTCGCTATACTTTCAAATTGCTTAAAATAAGAGAGGGGGACATCTATAGGGAGTGACTGTAGCATGTAGTTGAATTTTGGAATACAATTCATTTTAATTACATTGACCTTCCCAATCATCGATAAATGTAGTGAAGCCCACCTGTCCACATTGCACGAAAATCTTTTTATTAGAGGGTCAAAATTAACTCTAACTAAGTCAGACAAATTTGGTGGAAATAAAATACCTAAATATTGAATGCCCTGTTTGGGCCACTGGAAAGCGCCCGGCTGGAAAGCCACTACTGCACAGTATGCTGTCAGAGCCAAAGCTTCAGATTTAGACCAATTGACTTTGTATGCTGAGAACTTGGAGAAGGAATTCATAATTCTGTGGAGGCAAGGCATAGATCTAGAAGGGTCGGAGACAAATAATAAAATATCATCTGCATAAAGCAAAAGCTTATGTGCCACACCTCCCGCAATCACCCCTGGAAAATCATCCTCTTTTCTTATCGCGGCTGCTAATGGTTCCAGGGCAAGACAGAACAATAATTGTGTCATGATTGGGGGAAACTTTCCATTCTTTAATGCTTCTGTATAAACTTCTAGCAAAAGTGGAGCCAATTCTGTTGCACAAGATCTAAAAAATTCAGCGGCAAATCCATCTGGCCCCGGAGCTTTGCCTCTAGGCATGGACTTAATTAATTTGTCAAGCTCCTCCAAGGTTATCTCAGAATAAAGAGAGTTTTTTTGCTCGGTCATCAGTTTAGGGAGTTCTAATGGATCCACAAATTTTCCAACATCTTCATCAGTAGATGAAGACGTGGAACTATAGAGATCAAAATAGAACTCCCTAAAAGCATTATTAATATCACTGGTCAAGGTAAATATTTCACCGGCAGAAGATTTTATTGAGGGAATGGTAGAAAAAGACTCTTTTATATATCTAGCTAAAAGCTTCCCTGATTTTTTCCCCCGACTCAAAGTATGACTGTCTTGCCCTGAATAACCAAAACTCCACTTTCCACGACAAAATAGCATTATATCTATATTTCAATCGGGTCAATTCTCTGAGGCCATCAGTTGACATAAAACATTTCAGCGCTGCCTCTGCCCTTTTAATATTCCCTTCCAATTCCACAAGTTCTTGTGCTTTGGATTTTTTGAGGAATGAGGTATACTGTATGATCCGACCCCTAAGAACTGCCTTAAGTGCCTCCCAAGCCACGCCCACAGAGGATACTGATGACCAGTTGGTCTCCATATAAACATTGATTTCAGCCTTTAACATTTGTTGGAAATCAGGATTTTGCAAAAGGGATACATTAAAGCGCCAACTATATGACTTATGTTTCTCCATATGTGGCAACATCTCTAAACTCACCAGGGCGTGATCTGAGACTAAGATGTTTCCAATTGAGCAATTGACTACAGATGAAATGAGGGACTTAGATATATATATATATAAAAAAAGAAATCTATTCTAGAATAGATTTTATGAACTGATGAAAAAAATGTTTAGTCCCTACCAGATGGGTTCAAAAGTCGCCAGATATCTGCAAGACCAAGATTTTTACACATCCTGTGAAATGTCACTGTTGCTCTAGGGGGCTTACACACTTTCGCTTCACTATGATCAAGAACTGAGTCCATCAAAAGATTAAAGTCTCCTCCCAATATTATATCATAAGCGGTGCCAGCGGTTTGCAACGTCCCTTCAAGATCTATAAAAAAGCCCTGGTCATCAGCATTAGGTGCATAAATATTAACCAAAATCAGGCTTTGTCCCTGAATTTCAACTAAAACAATAATGACTCTTCCTAATTTATCCTTAATCTGTCTGAGATATTTGAATTGTAGATGTTTATTCATCAATATAATAACTCCCCTGCTCTTACTTGAGCCAGCACTAAAAAAAACATATCCACCCTATATGTTCCCAAATTTTTCAGCTTCCTGTGGGGAAAGATGTGTTTCTTGAAGAAACACTATATCATATTTCTTACGCTTAAGAAAAGTAACAACCTTTCTTCTTTTTATGGGGTGCCCCAACCCATTCACATTCCATGTGGAGAGGGATAATCCATTCATATTAAGGATTGACATCTTGATATAATAGAAAGAAAAAAAATGTGTGTCAAAAACAAGATTATACAGACCACAATCCCCATTAATGCAACATTCAAACCCCGAACCCCAAAAAAATGAAAAAAGAAACATGCGCATTAACCCCTCCAAACTCAAAAGGTCCATGCACGCCTGCAAGAGCCCTCACGACAACTTTGCCTTCGGATTGCTCAATTTTGCCTCACAAATTTGTAAGGCAAAATGACATAACAGAAAATAGTTTGTAAAACAAACCTCTGCCAGTTTAGATTCATTCACAGAACTGTCTCAAAGATGTGCTCTTCCACAGAACAAAATTCCAGCAACTATAAACCATTCAGTGTCCTTGAACAGTCAAACAGATGAACGGTGAACCGGTTGCTTATGAATGCAGCAGATGACGTAATCATTCCAATGTCCCGCAGAAAAACTCAGTAAATCAAACCCCAGCCAACAGGAGGCATAAGAACAAAGAACATGCAGGTTCATCCACAAAACTGTTCCAAAGCAGTGTTACTCCATAAAGCAAACTTCAGCCGCTAGGCGAAACCATCATAAACAGCAGCAAAACAGGAATCCCGGTTCCTCGGTTCACTCAGAGGGCACATGAAAAGAATACACCATGACTTACTCAGACCGCCAACTGTAAAAAAGACATCCTTTGTGTGGGCATGTAAACATTTTGCAGTCATCCATAGTGTCTAATC
This sequence comes from Myxocyprinus asiaticus, assembly GCF_019703515.2. Taxonomy (NCBI): domain Eukaryota; kingdom Metazoa; phylum Chordata; class Actinopteri; order Cypriniformes; family Catostomidae; genus Myxocyprinus; species Myxocyprinus asiaticus. Next base: position 41,218,763 of record NC_059361.1, on the reverse strand, counting down.
TCAATCTGGCCGGGAACTTCAGTGCAGAAGCGATCTTCCGTCAATGCAAAAGATTCTTTAAGGGAAAGTGTTATTCCACCAAACAGACTCCAGCAGCCAGGCGGAGTCAACACAAAAAGAAACAAAAATGACGCCCAACTTCCTCCAACACTAGAGTTAATAAACAGCGAGTCGATCCACTTACATGAGAAAAACCCCAATGGTTTACTCACTCATAGATTGTATAAAAGACAGTGCTTGTTTCGGACACGTGAATACTTTGCGACCGTCCTTTGTCTCTATTCTCAGTCTGGCCGGAAACATCAGTGCAAAAACGATATTTCTTTGATGCAAGAGTTTCTTACACTCCTTGAATCGCTCTCGTTTCTCTCTTGTCGAATTCGCAAAGTCCGAAACAAGAAAATACTGTGATTCTTCCAAGAAAGCCTTCCCTTGTTCCTCGCCTGGCGCAACACAAGATCTTTATCGGATGATCACAGAAATTTGACCAAAATCGTTCGGGGCCTGTTTCCCTCAGTAGATCTTCCCGCCGGAACTCTGTGAGCTAGCTCGATTTCCAGCCCGTGGCCCATTATGTTGAGCAGACTCGGGAAGAGTTCATCCAAGAATTTCACCATATCGCTGCCCTCTTCATGCTCAGGAATTCCAACAATTCGGACGTTATTCCTGTGATTTCTATTCTCAAGATCTTTGGTCATGGGTGGATTAGCGGGTAATTCCCTCTCCGATGACTCAAGACAATTGATTCGTCTCTCAACATCCGTCACACTCTTTTGTTTCCATTGCCGTAATGATCGACGTATAACAGCGAGATCCTCCAAGTCAGCAAGAATCCTTGTCAGCATCACTGACATGTTGGAAAGTTGACGCTGGATCTCCTCTATCGTCGCACCAACCAAATCGAGTCCCCGGTCTGTAGGCCTGACGGGGCTTTCATCCTGAGCACATAAGTGTCTTTTAATGTCTCCAGAGCCTGAGGATTTTGACTTCTTTGCCATATTTGACCTCAAAGAGCAAATGTGTAACTGACTGTATCGAATTTCACCAGGTTATCACATAAAAATAATTAAACATTTATGCAAAAAAAATTAAAAAAATCACATTCAGTATGAACGGTCCTTTATAGTTGTCTCTGTATGTTAAGCTGGGATACGAGACATCCAAAAAATGACACTCTTCCAGGACTCGACAATAAGGACTGCCCGATGCCCCGGGGCCAGTGTGAGAAAGATTCGGGCCAGTTGCTAGAACTGTCACTTGCCCGATTGGGCCAGTGCTGCATTTAAAACATTAGTGCAAGCACACAAAAAGCAAGAGAGCACAAAAATGACACGGAGCGAACGAAGTCTTCTAACCGAGGAGCGAGCGCGAGTATATTTATCTCACAAAGATGCATGAGAGCATAATATACTGGACGCACCAAGGCACAGTCGTGTGCAGACACCGAACACACTCTCCTAGCACTGTCCTCGCTCTTTTCCAAGTGTCTTAGCAGCAGCTATTACCAATGTGTAGAAAATAGAAGGGAAAAAAAAACCCCACTTAATGAATTTCGTAGTGGGATTTAACGTCTTGTGCAACATTTTAAGTATCCCCGCACATTCCCAGTGTTCACAGTGCGTGAAATCCCCAAATTTGTAGTTTTTACATGTTGGTGAAAAGCAGTAATCCACACATTGGAACACAAGAAATCAACAGTTTCTTTCTATAGGACTGAAAATCCATGTATCTCCGTGCATATGTCTCATCATCATCTCTCTCCGTGCAGCATAGACTGTTTAACATGCATGTGCTCTCGTAAAGGGACAGAGCGCTAGTTTTATTCCCACTGTAAAAAAAAAGCACATTTTCTCTCGATAATTCGCCTTTAGAGATGACGTGCCGAATGAGACGTAATAAACTTTGTTAAACCCCAGTTATACACGTGTCTGGAAATCACGAGTTGCTCAATATCCAAAATGTAAGTATAGATTTAATTAGGTTAGTTTCAAAATGTAATCATTAATTTGACATGATAATGGCGTTTGATATGAAAAGAAGCAAGATCACTATGGCTATTAGGCTATTATTATCAGAGCTGTTCACCTGCAGGGTGAAGATGAATATTTGAAATAGTCTACTTCATATCATCCTCATAAAACTACTGTTACATTTCTCATTTCTGGACCGTACAGGTATTTTTGTTTTTGTGCATCACTCAGTGTTGATCTTGTTTGGGTTGTCTGATTTCATGTTATATACACATTATTAATTCACAGATTAGGCCTAATATCTCCCTAATGTATATTACACATCACAACCGATTTGGTAGCAAGTCTCTTCTCAGAGATTCATATGTTTATTACATTCAGCCAATAATCACATCTTTAACTCAGTGATTAAATCTTTGATCCTGTGTGTGAATACACTACACATGGGCAAAAGTTGCATGACAGCATGACTAAACGGGTGACCGAAAACCCATCATCTGCACAACAGAACTCTTCACTTAAAAACTCATGTGTAAATGGCAGGACGGCTGAGCTTAATATGATGTATTTATCAATTTATATCTGTAAAGCGCTTAAATGGGATTACATAAGGCAGAAATCATGTCTTGCAATTTATAAATGTGATTCAGTTTGGGGGGACATTGTCTTAAAAACATAATATATGTAAAAAATAATCGTCTTTGGACACATTTTTAAAGCCATGATGGTAAAAACAGCTATTTATAATTTTTGTGTTTGGGCCAGTAAAAATTTTGGCAGGGCCAGTAGAAATCTGAAGCACTGGCCTGACTGGGCCAGTAGAAAAAATCCTTAGTGTTGAGCCCTGACTTCATATTTAAGCATTTCGACTGATTTGATCATGCTATCATGCTACCAGTAAGAGTCATCTTTTCCCTCTTTGATGCAACAAACACTCTTTTGTCTCTCTTTTGACATGAGATTTTCCTACTGCCACTTTCAATACTACACCCTATACATTTGAAGGATTTTAGTGAATTTTACTAACTTTTTCTAATTCTGTGAGTGTTTTCACTGTGGTACTGTCATTTTCTGTTGTTGTTTTTGTTTCTAAAGAACAAAGTCAAACTCCTGAGTAAAAGATTATAAGGTTCTCTTGAGTGTGTCTAGAGTTTCTTTCCTAGGCATTCGTTTCTTGTCTTAAGTCCATCATCTCAGATGGATCTCATATTCCTCACATTCAGTGTAATGACACACATGTGCATCTACAGTATTTACACTATAATGCATGAGTACAGTCCAGCTTTGATGTGGACGTGTGTATTAGGATTGCAGCAACGCTGATTAGTGATGTTTCCTTAGGCATGCATCACTATTATTATTGTTCATACATAATGTTAAGGATTTGAACAAACCCGTAAACTAACCCTAAGTATTATACACAATTTGTGATATAGACATGAATGAAAGCTCAAATTGTGTGGCTTTTAAGGAGACATGTGCTTTTACTTTTATAAATGTAATGTTTTTCTCTAAAATAGATTTACATTGAAGGAGGGGCCTGAGCCGTGTCTAGAGAGCAGAATGTCTTTCTCTCTTTCTCTTGTTAGTCACGTCTCATTAGCACAGTTTAAGGTTCTTAAGGTCATCGGATACTAACGAGGAAATGTCTCATTATTAATTTAAGCATCTCTGTCTACAACAGACACACAACTGCCGTTTAGACACTCACATTACCACATCTATGCAGTGTCCATACTGGACAGTTAACAGCAGCTCTCTTCTGAAAGGATGTGCTTCTTTTTGCCATTTGTTCTATATAAGTGCCAGAGATGTTTCCTGCTTCAGAGTTTGTGAGACTGGACTTTGAGAACATTTGTTCAGTGTCACATTTGAGAACATAGGAGGAAACAGGAAGTGCTGGAATTCCTCAGGGATGAAAGAGCGAGAATGCCAAATGCTGCGTATCTCTCTCTCTCTCTCTCTTTATACTGTATGTTTCTATGGTAATAATGTCAGGGTGGGTAGGCATTACACATAAAGGGTTTGTTACTGAGCTGAGGTATTCTGGGATACCCCTCAGTGGTCAGGTTGCTTGACTGATGGTGAGTGAAATACTTAAGGTTGCGTGGTATACTGGCACAAAAATATTGCGATACCACAGAATGAAATTGGGACGATATCTATATTTTGCACATTTCTGTACCCGACAGTAGGATGGGAATCGTAAATAATTTAATGATTCCGGTTCCAATTCCTCTTAACAATTTCAGTACTTTAACGGTTTTATTAATGATTCTTTTATTACATTTGAGGAAGAAGTATTTGAAAATAAGAAATGCAATTCTTGTTGGATTAACTGCCCTCAGCAACCTGTTACCAAACTGTATGATTTCATATTTTGACAGAACAGATTCTTGTAAAAGGTGTGTTTACACAGACTTCTTAATTATGAATATATTTGATTCATTCATTTATTTATATACATATATATATATATATATATATACACATATAAAATACCAGTAATTACAAGACTCATAATGTGTGTCTTCAGCAACACATTGTCATAGCAACAATCATCCAGAAATGACTTTCATGAGCCTTAAGCACACAGTAACAGTTCTTGGATCATTTTGAGTCAAACATGATGAATTGGATAACTTGTGGTTCAGTACGTTTTTCATTCATTAAAAAGAAGAGTCATTTGTTAGGTAGTCATTAAAGATTTCATATTTTTTTCAATTATTTGTTTTGCGTCACATGGCTCTCACACATATTCAGCGGTCTACCTAATGATCTTACAAGCAAATCTATATTAACCATGTTATATTCTAGCTGATTTGTCATGTGGTAAAGTCTCATTTGTTGGTCTGAATTGATTAGGTGACAACCACAGATGACCAAACTCTTATATCACGATATGAGTAATTTAATTTCATGATACAGGGCTCTAGCTTATGACTAAAATGGTCGCAAATGCGATCAAAAATAAATGATTGTGACAATAATTTAAAATCTAGTCGCCACTGGCGACAGTCGGGATGTGCTTTCATATGCAGTTTCGTCATATATCAGCTTGTGAGTTATTGAATATATCTTTAGAGCGTGTGCCAGTGTGTCTCGCGCCACTTTTCACCCTTTCTGTTGATGATATGAGCTTGCTGGCTGCACGCAACATAAACACAGCACAAGCCATGATGTCCGATTTGTGAACAATGACTCATTTGAACCGGGTCTTTTATAATGAATCACCCGACAAGAGCTCATTTGAACTCAGCAGCTCAGGTTAGCAGTTTGAATTCGAGTTACTTTCTCAGCTAATCAACCATCAGCGAGTTCACAACTGGAAGCGCAGACATATCAAAATAGTAGTCCCATGTGTATTTTGGGCTTGTTTATAATCCCATCTGTTTATAAAGTCCCATGTTATGTATCAAATCTTTTTTTTTTTTTTCTCTGGTTATTATTGATTGGCATTGGAGTAGCTCAATAAACTGTATCTGGGATTTCATTCAATTTGCACTCTTGTAGTCTCTGTGTCTGGTCCATCCGGTAATAGTAAAGAAAGACAAAATGTTTTTATTGTGTGTGTATATGTATATATATATATATATATATATATATATTTATGATGCGAGATCCTGCTTTTGATACTTAGGAACATTGAGGGACTCTTACACAACTATTACACAAGGTGCAAACATTCATTGATGCTCAAGATGGCAACACACTACTATATGCATATGTAATTATCTGTAATGTAGATTCTGAAGAGCAGTACTAAATAAAAAAAAAAGATCTTTTATCTCTTATATTTGTATAAATTCTGAAAGGGGTGTGAAAACTTATGGGAATGCAAATTTATGCACTCAATTATACAGTGTATATATATATATTAAACATCCGATTAATGAGTTATCAGCTGTCTTTTCTTTGGCTTTCTATCTTGTTTTTGAACAACAATCTAAATCGAGCAATTCTGTGATGTGGCAACTAAAACAGCCATTTGGCTCCTAAATGTTTCAGTTTAGGAGCCAGTGGCTCCTTAATCATTTTTTTAGTCTGGAGCCCTGCGATAACAATACAGTAACGATATATTGATTTATTTTCTGAAAATATTAATAATTAAATAACTATATTGTAATGCCTATTTTTGGATAATCCAGTCAGTGAATTAAATACTTTATAAATGAAAACTACTTCCTCTTATATAATTTCTTTTTTATTTGGAACTTGACAAACATAATTAAAAGTAAAAAAAAAATTTAAAAAAAGAAAACAAAACATGGTCTCAACCTTACCATAATGCAAAATTTCACATTTGATATGTTGTTCACCAATATTATTATGATTATTATAAACTTTCCACAAGAAACTAAACATATTCTCAAAGCAATGCAATAAAGAAAATAATATAGAAAAAAAATCCAATGAAAAATAAACACTTATTGGCTCAATAAAAATATGTTCTCTATGGAGAACATATGATTATCTAAAAAAAATATATAGACCATTTGTTTCCTAATATCTAACATCATTCGAACTGAATTTTAGTAAGGCTGATGATGTGTAGTTTAAAAACCCTTTATTTTGGCACATGACACAGTGTTGTAGCGGTTTTCCATGTCAGTGGTTGTTCAAATTTCAGGCTGCTCAACCATTTAAGATGTTTGACTTCCTCCATAGTGCTTTAAGGTACAATAAAACTCTCCTGTCCCTGGCGCACAAATATTGGGAGGCCTGCTGGACTCGTGCGCACTTGCGTGCTCTTGAGGTTAGCGGTCGACCAATATGGGTTTTTTAATGGCCGATCCCAATATCCAGAGAGCAGGGTGGCTGATAGGCCGACGCAATTTAATATAGTAAATAACATAAAATTGCTAAAAAATTAATAAACTCTTATTTAGCTCTTTATTTACTAAATTTCACACAAAACTTTAACTTTGTTAAAAACAATCTTTAAAAAATAACATTTTATTTTAAATGATACATAGCAGTTTGTACTGATTTTAGTAATTAATTTGTGCATGAAGAAATTGTTAATATTGTTTATATATTAGGAAATAACAGTACACACAGTAGTCCAGCGACCATGGATGGCATGTGTGCATTATCACATTTTCTCACAAAAGATCGAATCAAACAGTGAATGACATTTACTTATAGTGCATGCCACGCTCATACGGATCCAGCGAGCAACAATCTCCTGACAGTTTAAACGGCCTGGATCGTGGACTGCATCATGATTTGTGAATCAGAGGAACTTTTGATCCTGATCCTGAAGTTTTATTCTGGCTGATAGAATATGTGCTTCAATGGAAGATATTATTAGATGAGTACTAGACAGTAAGAAAAGGCTGGATTTTCACGAGGTTCGTGAATTACATCTGTATATTTGCAGACAGTACATAATAGAAGTATGATATTTGCCTTTTTATCATTATACAAGACAGTTAAAAGTCACAGGGGACTGCTTAGGAGAGGCTGATAGAATACATGCTTTAGAGGTAAATAAATGAGCACTCACAGGAAGCTGGATTTGCTCAAGTTTTGTGAGGTTTGGTTATTAATACATATGTTTAAATGAGGTATCCGCATATTTGCAGATGGTATATGATATTAGTTTTATTGATATTTGCAGTTAAAAGTTACAGGGAACTGTTGTGGAGAGAGAGGGATAATGAAACAAATGAGCACATTAACATTGTGAGCTCATACGTGTCTGTCACAGCTTTGATATGTGGATTGCTTAAATGAGTCTGTGTTATCTATTACTGTAGTAGCACCATGGCACGTAACAAAAAAAAAGGACTGTGATTGCTCATTTACATGTCTCAGACGCTTCAACTGCAAGCAGATGGTTCTCAGCACCCTTGCGACCTTAACAAACAAATCAGCCAAACGGGAAAATGTATCGGCCTCTGCGATATATTGGTTGACCACTACTTGCGATGCTTGTGTCAGATGAGAAGCATATTTAGTGCTTATGAAGCACCTAATGCAATATTCATTGAAATGTTCAGTGGGGAAAAACCCTGTAAATGTCTCTTCAATTCTCTTAGTCTCACTTGAAGCCCTGCCTACTGATAGATACACACACGCCGTGCATATGGATATTTACATATCGCCATATACAAGATCTAACAAAATCTCTTGATTGACACTTTATATCTTCACCGTGATATATATCGTCATATCCCCCAGCCATAGTTGATACACAAGGGAACTAATACTTATAATTCTGATAATGTCAAAATGGCTAATTAATCAGCCTTGCTGACATAACAGTCCATCACTAAACGATCCGAAGCCAACATTTTTGGTACCAAGTCAACCCCTAGTCCATAAAATCTTAACTTGTTGTCTGTTTTGTTAATGTCATGTTGATTTATTCCCTTGAAATCTTGTGATTCATTACTGCATCTATTAGACTCCAGTCTCTATGACTTCCTCTCTGTTTGCTCTGCTGTCTTGCTGGGGTCCTTTAGTGTTCGGCTGGCTGTGACAGCGCCCCAGCAGAAAGACTCATCTGTGTTGGTCCACAGGGAAGAGAAGAGGATGTGATTGGATCTAGAAAGTAGAGGAAGTATTTAGGGAGGTTGAGGTCGGCCAAGATCAGCCGAGCCCAAGAAACCTGCTGAGATATGCCGAGCTCCTCTCTTCTGGTTTTGTTTGTGCCACAAGCTTTTCTCTGTACCACAGAGGTTTAGATGAAAACACCAAACAAAGGACTTTTAATAATGCTTTCCCTCTTTTCATGGGGCCTGTTACACAAAGATGCCCCTTCAGATCCAGTACAGATTGGGTGTGTTCATATCTTTTGTGCTGTACAAACTGGTGACTTTTCTTCAGGAAATGTAAAAATCCAGTTATTATCAGTTTAATGGCCATGTTATCTCAAGCAATACAGTATTCATAGTTATTACTTTAAAAGGGCAAGTATTTTGCTCAAGAGCACAGTGATAATTGGGGATTGTCTTGTAATTCTGAAGTTATCATCTAACCAGATTAACTGTAAATCATCATGTGACTGAATCAGTTCCAGTTAAGCTTTAGAGTGTCAGTCCAGTACACTAACTGCCGGTTTGAGAATTTTTGCTAAAAGAGCAAATTCTGCAGCCAGGTCAATATCAATAATACTACATTAATTATTCATTCATTGATCGTCACACTCTGTGAAAGTGTCTTAAAGGAATAGTTCACCCAAAAATGAAAGTTTTATCATAATTTACTCTTGTTGATCTAACTGCACAATTTTCTTCTGTGAAACACAAAAGCAAATGTCGTTCAGAATGTCCAAGCTGCTTTTTTCCACACAATGAAATGGACAGTTATTCACATTCCGTATATGTAAATGTGCAGTTATAATCGAGCTACAGCAGGTTTTTGCATTGTAGAGCTATCTGTCTTCATCTGTCTGTCTAAGTATACATGACATAATATGTCATTTAATATTTGGAGGAAGGACATCAGCTCAAGAAGTGTTAAATACCAGTTCACCTCTGTCTTTAGGTGCACGCGCACGACGCTAAGGCCGATTGTGGCCTGATTAACATGTATAAATGCTGGACTAAGCCGAATTTCTGTTGCATTATTTAGGTCAGTTAATCCGACTTTGCAAAAAGGTACGGTTTCTGTCTGACTAAGCATTTAGGCTACATGACATTCTAAAAAATATTATTTAGGGATGCACTGATGTATCGGCCAATTGTATTATTGACCAACTTTAAACCTTCGGCATATCGGTCATGAAAACAACAATTTATTAATTGTACAATAAGATGCTATTTTTCCTAAGCAAAACACTGATTTGCTGACAAAATTAAGTGAGTAAGTGGCAAAATATTGGCCTATACTTTTATGTCTAAATCGATTTCAGTATCGGCCAAAAATTCGGCTAAAATTGAACTTTTAAAGTGCATGTAAATTTACTGACTGTCAAGTGGCAAAAAGGAAAAAAACACTTAAAGTATCCTAAAAGTAGTCCATATGACTTGTGCGTTATATTCCAAGTCTTCTGAAGTCATACTTTGTGAGCTCTCAAATCTCATGCCCCTTAATATGCAACAGGGTTTGACATTAAACATTAATTCTCACGCATCTTGTGATACCAGTCATAACAGTGTCTGAATATGGCAGTGGGAGAGAGTTCCCTCATTTCAAGCTTAAAGCAGGTTTTAATTTGTGCTTGTTAAAATAGTTGCAGGGTGATCTAATCCACATCAAGCTGTCCTGCTGTTTTGACTTCTGTGCTGCTTGTTCTAAGTGGTTTCTGTTGCATAAGAACCCATTTTAGTAAATTTTCTACCTTGTGTTGTTCATTTTAATTACCAGGTCTTAAATGATATAAATTTGTGTGCATGTGAGAGAGTTTGTGTTTTTCTGGCAGTGGAAATTCTGTGCTCAAGCAAGTTTTATTAAATGTTTTACGGTCGTTGAGGATTGTGTGTGTATATTTATAATGAAGTAATCCTCGAAACACACCTAACTGATCGCACAGTGAAATGGGAAACAGTAGGTTGACTTTTCATAAGCTAAAATGTATCTGTGCTTACCGAAATGTGAAACACTGCCCCCAGTGACCAAAGCGTTAACTGTTTTCCGGGTGTAATGTCCATGGAGGGGTGCTAAAAACGAGAAATGAAGCGAGTTTTCAGCTGTACAGGCTGTAATACAGTAAAGAGGATTGCATATTTTATAAATTTTACCCCCCAGGGGAAAAGGCTCCCATATTAGCATTCAATATGCTTGTCCATATGTAAATAAGCTTAACTCCCCTCTAGATTCATGTGATTGGCCCATTGTTTTAAAACCGGAATAATCTGCTGTATTGTGTTTCAAATATTCTTCTATCTTGAAAACAGAGTGCTCAGAAAACAACACATTTCGTAGTGACCAAAAACATCCATCTAGCACATCTGTGCATAGACCTACTGTTAAAAATGGCTAAACCAGAGTACAAGAATGCACCCTGTGTGAACAGCCCCTTATTCAGACTCCCTCTGACTTCCTCACCAGTGGCTCTTCACCCTGAAATGGTTTTCACTAATCTGTTTTTATATTTTCCTTAAATATGTCCCCATTCATTGCCTGCACTGATAATAAACGTTTCCACCGTGAAGGAATTCAGCCACACCTAAAACTCAAAGCCTGCTCTTGTTTCCAGAACAGTCTAAGCACTTGTAGACATTCTGTTTGGAAACAGTGAAGAATACAAGTTTCTAGGAATTCAAGAGCAGTAGTCACAAATTTAAGCAATAACCCTTAAAAGCCCAACGTACCCCATAAATGTATAGTATTTCACCCAAAAATGAAAATTCTGTCAATTTACAGATTTTACCATTTTATGACTTTCTTATGAGGAACACAAAAGCAGGGCTCTACACTAACATTTTGTTTAGGAGCACTCATGCCCCTTTTGGCAGTCAAAAATGTTGGAGGACAGTTGGTGTTCAGTGCATTATGTTTAATTATCTGTTAATTTAAGATATCCGTCATTTACCGAACGAAAAACTTTGGCAGCTAATTCAAAATACAGACCATAATTTTGACAGATATAAACAAGGAAGAAACTCTGCTTAAACCATCTTTACTTGGTATGTATGCGCATGGTATGAGCGCTCTCAGCCATGTCAGAGTGAGAAAACGGTACTGTTAATGCAAAACATTTAATTCAACTCGTAAATGCATTTGAAATGCTCTCACTTTAGATCTATGAAAAGGAAGAAAAATTATGAATACTCCATTCTGTCTTTTCAATAAAAAAAGGACCCAAAACTGTCATAAGAGTAGTCCATGCATCTTCATATTCAAAGTCTTTATATGGCATACGATTTGCTGAGAAACAACCCGAATTTTAAGACATTTTTCACCACAACGGAGGTGAGGTATTGGTTTCTACAATCTAATATAATGACTGTATTGCTTGCCTTAGCAAATGCCACTAATAATCACAATAAACAATTTTTCCGCTAACTGATATGGTTCTTCAGCCTAACTGTAGGATGTTTACGGTTGCCAAGCAATGTAATGATCAAAGCTTGGGACATTAAGAAGTGAGAAAATATAATTAAATTAATGTGCTGTCACACGTGGCTCATCCAATCAAACTTTAGTCAGACCCAGCCAGTCAGAACCAGTGTTAGGTACACTGTGTGTGTGTTTGAACACCGCCATAGAAACCCTGTTTAATGACCTTCAACTGTCTTAAAAAAAGAAAAGCAAATCATGTGTTCTGCTTTGGTGGAGTTGGAGTCTCTCTGAATTATGTGAAAACACATAATAAGTGTGTTTCCAGTGCTCACAGGTCTGACTGACTGACTTGGCTGTCAGAAACACTTACTGAACGTGAAAAGGAAGGAAATGAAGTACAAGTGTGTGTGTGTATGCCCAGGCCAGAGATGAGGTTTTGTTCAACATTTTACTCTATGTAATGAGAGGTTTGTGAGATGTAGGGCTGCTGCCAGCAGCTTTTATGATGGTTGGAAAGAGTCTGTCCCACATAAAAGTCCAGAATCATCTGTGTTACATCAACAACCCTTAATCTCTCTCAGAATCTGTCAAGAGTTCCAGTTCAAGGAAGTTTCCATACATGTTTTAATGGACTGGAGGAGCTGCACAAATCTTAATCCACAATATTGAAGAATTAAATTCAGGAAGTCTTTATAATGTCTGTGGAGCATGTAATTGGTGGTTTTTGGTGAACTATTATTATTGATGATACTTAAAGAGATAGTTTGCCCAAAAATGAAAATTCTGTGATAATCTATTTTTTTACCATCATGTTGTTCTCAATTCACTTATGTGAATTTCTTCCTTGGAACACAAAAGGAGATGTTTGTCAGAATGACCACCTCAGTCACCATTCGCTTGCCTGCCATTACATCTTGTGCACCATGGAGAGTTCTAGCTTTTCAAAGTATATTTTGCCCATATGGATGCATAGAGAATTGAGAGTGGGATCATTTGACTTGGGCCAGTCTAAAGAACAAATGCAAGAAATAGCAAAAGAAAGAAAAATGAACAAATGAAAAAAATCCAAGAACAAATAAATGAACAAGCAAAACAACGAAATAGAAAGAATGAACGAATGAACGAAAGATAATGAATTAAAGGACAAACGCAAAATGGAATGAAAGAACAAATGAATGACTGAGCACTAACAAATACAAGATGAACAAAAGGAAGTGCAAATGAAAGGAAGAACGTACAAATGAAAGAACGAACAAAAGAGTGGAAGAAAACAAACGAAAGAAAGAGATGGATGAACGAACGAATGAACAAAAAAGAAAAGCGACAAAGAATAATGAAAGAAAAACAAACAAAAAATGAAAGAATGAAACAGAAAGAATAAACTTAAAGAATGAATGTACAAAAGAATGTTCGATAAAAGAACTAGAGAATGAATTAACAAAAGAGCGAAAAAGAAGGAACGAAAGACAGAATGTACAAACAAAGAATGAAAGAACAAACAACTGAAAGAGGGAGGACGAAACAGAAAGAACAAACACATGAAAGAAACAACGATCAATAAAAGAGCAAAAGAATGAAAAAGTATGAATGATAGAACAAACAGAAATAAATGAGCAAACAAATGAAAAATTAAACAGTGCAAATGTATGAAAGAAGGAACGTACAAAAAGAACCAATGATAAAAGAACGAGAAAACAAAAGAACAAATGAAAGAGCAAAAAAATTGAAGACAGAAAGATTAAACGAAAGAGAGAACAAATGAAAGCACGAACGAAAGAACAAAAATGAAAGCACGAACGAAAGAACAAACAAATGAAAGCACGAACGAAAGCACAAACAAATGAAAGCACGAAGGAAAGCACAAACAAATGAAAGAACAAACGAAAGTACAAACAAATGAAAGCTCGAACGAAAGAACAAACAAACGAAAGCTCGAACGAAAGCATAAACAAATGAAAGAACGAACGAAAGCACAAACAAACGAAAGCTCGAACGAAAGAACAAACAAAAGCTCGAACAAAAGAACAAACAAAAGCTCGAAAGAACAAACAAATGAAAGCACGAACGAAAGAACAAAAATGAAAGCACGAACGAAAGAACAAACAAATGAAAGCTCGAACGAAAGAACACAAATGAAAGCACGAACGAAAGAACAAACAAATGAAAGAACGAACGAAAGAACAAACAAATGAAAGCTCGAACGAAAGAACAAACAAATGAAAGCTCAAACGAAAGAACAAACAAATGAAAGCACGAAAGAACAAACAAATGAACGAACGAAAGCACAAACAAATGAAAGCACGAACGAACGAAAGCACAAACAAATGAAAGCACGAACGAAAGCACAAACAAATGAAAGAATGAATGAAAGAACAAACAAATGAAAGAATGAAAGAACAAACAAATGAAAGAATCAACGAAAGAACAAACAAATGAAAGAACGAACGACCAAACAAATGAACGAACGACCAAATGAATGAACGAATGAACAAACGAATGAAAGCACGAGCGAAAGAACAAACAAATGAACAAACGACCAAATGAATGAACGAACGAACAAACGAATGAAAGCATGAGCGAAAGAACAAACAAATGAGCAAACGAAAGAACAAACAAATGAACAAATGAAAGAACAAACAAATGAACGAACGAATGAAAGAACAAACAAATGAAAGAACGAATGAAAGAACAAACAAATGAAAGCATGAATGAAAACAAACAAATGAACAAATGAAAGAACAAACAAATGAACGAACGAAAGAACAAACAAATGAAAGCACAAACTAAAGAACAAGAAATGAACGAAAGAACAAACAAATGAAAGAACGAATGAAAGAACAAACAAATGAAAGAACGAATGAAAGAACAAACAAATGAAAGCATGAATGAAAGAACAAACAAATGAAAGAACAAATGAAAGAATGAACGAAAGAGAACATACAAAAGAGCAAAAAAGAATGAACAAACGAAAGAGATAATAAACAAAAGAACTAACAAAGAATGTAGGAGACAACGAATGAAAAAGAAGGGATCACCAACCAAAAAAAAAACGAATTAACAGAAAGAGAGAAAGAACTGAAGACTAGCAGAACATTTCTCCCACCCTTGACTCAAACACATACACCGTGTGAGAGATCTCAGCAGCAGTCACATGTCTTGAATGAAGCTGTAGACAGTGTGTTATTCACTATGCAGAGAGAGCGAGCTCGTCACAAGACCGGTTCATGTTACCCAGCCTCAATATGAGCATCAGAGAGAGTCTGATAGCACATGAATGCAGTCTGATGAGGTGAAGCTGTTATCATGATGGGCCTGCTGTCTGTGCCATCGTTATCTGTGTCCAGTTCATCAACACCAACCATTCGTACTCATGTCTGGCCAATAGCCCGATGTATCTCTCTCTCTCTCTCTCTCTGGTGTTGTTTTGTGGTCTTCGGTATGTTTTAAGACTGATGATGATGTAGCCCTAAAAATATCTTGTGATCTCATGTTTCTCGATATAAACAACCAAGTCAAGTCGATTCAAAATGTTTAATGCAAAAAAGTAAAATACAGTAAAAATCTGGATAAAAATTATAAAGGCATTTTGTCTACGCTGTTTTTCACGAAGGCCCCATTTACATCTGACATTAACATGCGTTTTCAGTGCCTGGTGTTAATGGGGCATAAATGGATGCAAAGAAGAATCATATTTAATCTTTATTTTTATTTACATGTACATTTACATAGTAATAAACAGCAATAATTACCAATATGTATTTTTACAAAAGCAGTTTTGAATTAAATCTTGAAATTGACAGTTTGAACTAATTCAAGGACATTTATCCAACTTCCCAAGTCTAGCAGTTTTTGTTACTGAAGTTTAAATAAACATCCAACTCATACTCTCGAATCCTGAGACAAGAACGTGAAACTAGTCAAATGGCACACTTTTCAAGAAGCATAATGGCCATTGTTGCTTAATGTTGCTCAATTTTACATCGTCAGCTAAGTCATCATGAATTCCATAAATCACCCAACCCTAGTGTTTATAGACAGATTTATGTGACTGATTGCTTTTTTTTATTTGTGGTCCTGCAGGAAAGGTGTGGGTGCCCAAACAGAAGCCAACAGAGTTGCATCAGGAGGAAGCCACAACCCTTGACCCGGAACTGGAAGAGGCACTGTCCAGCGCTACTGACATTGAACTGGGTGATCTGGCAGGTACAGAAAGAAATCATGCTATAAAACAGCTAGAGACAGACTCACAAACAGAGGAATGATCAGAGCTAAACAAGAGTTACAGAGGCTTTGTTCAGAATAGCATGCTAGCATACGGCTCATACTGTTTCTGCAGCGAATAGTATGGATTCTGTGCACAACATCTCCTCTTTTTTTAACGCATTATTTGATCAGATTGCCAAAAGTAAAGACATTTTTTTATGCACAATTGTATTGAGAGAAGTCTTAACAGCACTAGTGCTGTATTGCTGTAAGCCTGAGTGTGTTGTTTCTAGTGTTTTCTGTCATTTTCTTTGTTGTTTTTTTATCATTTTACATCCCCTCCTTGACTCTGGGGGTCTAAACGCCCATGCTGCATCTATTCACAGCCTGAGAAAACAGCACAGCAAACACAACCTCTGTCTCTTTCAGCACGCTATTTTAATATTCCTGGCTGCTCGCCATCCCTACATGCTTTATTATAAACCTGATGCGCTTATTTTATGCAATGACTATTTTTTGAGTAGCTGTGCCGAATATCACACATGCATATTAAAATATGAAAATAGTATTGAGGTCTTTAAAAGTACTTATTTTTTTATGTATAATGTACAGTGTGTGTATATACTGTAAATGTAACAGTTTGTGTTTTGTTGTTCGTTTAGCTATTCTTGGAGTGAACACACTGGTGACAAGCACACAGAGTTACGAGTACACCGGTAAAGACGGTTATAACAGTGAGTTCATTCTCTTCCTCTTTTAGTAGAGATCATTGCATCTCAGCATTTGTAACACACATCCATTCATATGCTTTTGGAATCTCACACTAATGTGACACACACAGTTAAAACTTGTTTGTGAATGAATTTCTGTTGTAGATGTTATTAAAGGAGAGAAAGTAAAGCCAGTTTTTGATGAGCCACCAAACCCCACAAATGTGGAGGAAACTCTACAGCGGATAAAATCCAACGATTCCTCACTAACTGAAGTCAATCTCAACAACATAAAGGTAAAGAGACCCAGTTTACTCTACTGAATGCATTAAAAGAGTGCTTTTATGGAAGTAGTTTAATAACAGATATCTTTGGGGGGAAAAAGCATGCTGAGTTTCACTAATTGAAAAATAAACACATAATATGGTTGTGTATTAGTGAACAAATATAAATGTGAACATTTCATTAAAAATAATGTCAATAATAAATATTAACCTTCCAATGTTCAGTTCCAAAATATAGTTGTTGTTTTTTATTTGATCTTTATTATTAGACAGGTAATATTCGGTCCATTATATTTTGCATCGCAAATTAGCCTCTAAAATATTAGTGGTTACAATTTGGTTGGAAATTCAACCTTTATTTAAATTAAAGGAATAGTTCACCTAAAAATGAAAATTCTCTCATTTACTCAAACTCATGCCATCCCAGATGTGTATGACTTTTTCTTCTGCTGATCACAGATGAGGATTTCTAGAAGAATATCTCAGCTCTGTAGGTCCATACAACATGAAGCTCAAAGAAGCTGAAAATGCACATAAAGGCAGTAAAAGTAATCCATACGACTCCAGTGGTTTAATTCAGATCTTCAGAAGTGATCTGTGAAAACATCAGTATTTAAGTCCTTTTTTACTACAAATTGTCCTCCCTGCCCAGTAGGTGGCGATATGCATGAACAATGTAAATCGCCAAAAACAAAAAAAGAAGAATGTGAAAATGGAGAATTATAGTAAAAAAAAAAATTTCAAAATTCAAATTGCACTCCAAACAAAACGAAAAAGCAATTAAAATGATGAAGTGATAAAAGAATAATATATATATATACACCTTTCCATTTACCGTCAGACAAGTATCCGCCTAAACATGCAGGTGGAAAATTACTTACACAAATGAAGACATAAAAACAATTATAAATGTAAAAATAATTTTTATTATGATAATAATCACTGAAATATAAATCATGGTTCGAGGTGAACGTGTTTTTGTATTATTTTATGTTTTAATCACAGGTGTATAGGCTGCAGAGTTGCGTTCACAATGAACTGCTCTGTGGAAATAAAGTCAACTGAACTCAAAGCACCTCCTGAGCTGAGATGTCCGAGGTCATTTGCAGCACTCATAGACAATACTGTTCTTGCATAAAAAACAAAAAACAATCGGAAGACAGAAACAAAGAGTGAGAAACTTTTACATGCACGTGTTCCAATACATTAATGGGAAAACGAGCCAAATATCGTCTTGACATGGTCAAAGGCATCAGCTATTGCCGATTACTCTGACCATCGTCGATCCCCGAGTTCATCGTCTGTCGGAACAACCCCAATGTGCATTTCTCTCTATAAATGAACAAAATGTTCAGACAGTCTCCTTGCTGGTTTTTCCGACACATTCAGAATCATTTCCGCTTTTGCCGGTGTCGCTGTGGCTTCCTTCGTGCATGCGCTTGTAAAATGTATATTTTAAAGGCTCATTATTACGGTTTAGTATTTCTCTGTAATGTAGAACAGTGTTAGCAATGTTACTTATAACATTCTTTCTTAGCCCTGGAACTCAAACCATTTTCTGATGTCCCCCAAAAATATATATTTAAGTAATTAAATTAATATCATAAATGTGCGACTATTCGACTAATGGCTTAAATTAATGCCTACTAGTCGACTAGGAAACTCTTTGGTCGGGGGCAGCCCTAGCGTTAATTATTTAAGTAGTGTAAATCAGTGTGCTTTTTTGTTTCAAAGACATTTGTCATTAATATACTTCCATATGCTTGCACATTGTGAAAACTCATGAAGTTTTTAATTGATTTCTGTCCTCCAGTCTATTGATTTATTTTTTTTTACATTTGAGCCAGTCAGAACAAATCCTTTTCTTCCAGAACATTCCAATCCCGACTCTGAAAGAGTTAGCCAAAGCCATGGAGAGGAACACCCATGTGAAGAAGTTCAGTCTGGCTGCCACCAGGAGCAACGACCCCATCGCCGTGGTGAGGGACATGATTCAGTTCATATATTGACTTTAGGGCCGTGTCTTAATTGTGCGTTGAGTAGCACTTAAGCAATGAAAACTCTCAAAATTCAGTGGAATTACAGTGTTTATATAGTATCTGTTTTCTGAACCGTAAGTTTGCTGTTGTTTTGTCATCACTGGTGTTTGTGCTGGTGCTACACATCATTAACTATAAATGGGATTTGTTTAACCTCTGAAGATTGTTTAACCAGTTAATGTCATTACAAGGTCGTTCTTTGTAAATGTGGTTACTTGTCGGGTTGTCTGTAAAGATGTTTTTGTGTTTATGCAGGCGTTCTCAGATATGCTGCGAGAGAACAAGACTTTGAAGAGTCTGAATCTGGAGTCTAATTTCATCACTAGTACAGGAGTTCAGGCTCTGGTAGAAGCTCTGCGGGACAATGACACACTCTCAGAGATCAAGATCGACAACCAGGTACAAACACACTCACACAACAACATTTTATATCAATACATAGTATCCTTCTTATTTCACTAATAATAGAAGATGAACAAACAAGAAGAGCAAAAGGAGACATATGTATCAGCTGGCACTGGCCTGCACTATAAAGCGCAACAGTCTGCTTCCGAAAGTAAAAATCCCATCATTTTGTCCATACGGGAATAGATTTTTTAAAAGATAACTATAAAGACAGACCTACCGTGAGCTCCGAAGTTGTTAATCAGTGATAAATGCTCCCAAGCTATCAGTCTGTGTTATTTTAATTACATTTTTTAAAACAATAGCAGAAGTCCCGGTGAAGAACTACACTACCCGTGATTCTGAAAGAAAAAAAATCCACCAAACCTTCTTCCACGATGCACTATTATCAACAACTTAAAATCAGTCGTTTTATATTTTCCATCATTTTTAATTCAATTACATAATTTGCAACGCTTCATGGGATTGCACTTAATTTCCTCATTAAAGACTTAAAGTACACAGACTTGTACTGAAGTTTGTAATGTTGTGATTCACCTCAGAGCTGGTTGGTTTGGTTCATGGCTGAAAATGCTTTTATGAAATCCAAGATGGCTGAAAAAGTGGCACTGTTGGGCTGTATTGAAAACAACATTTAATTTGTTACTTTTATTCCCATAATAAATGACAAATAGTTTTGAGTCAGTTATGTGGTATTGAGTCCTAGAGAGTTAATGATCAAATAATAATTGATGGTAATTTAATCAGTTAAGCTTATATATTGTTGAATAATCAAGTTTCAGCACAAATTCAATCTGTTAGCATATGAAAGGGCCAAAATACTGTCTATAGACTTTAGTCAGCTTAGATGCCACATATAATTTTTCACGTTGAAAACTGAAAGGCTTGTGAGGGATAGACATACGGTATAGTCTGTTCAATCTAAATGATTAAAGTCACATCTAATTATAATAACCCCATTTTTTTCTCCACTGAAATGTTTTTGGCTTGTCTTTTTTTATGGTTCGTCAGCTGAACGATTGACACAGAGGTATTTAACAATCCAACACAATAATGGGACTGGAAGTCTATCCTTGACAGCCCTGTTTTCATTCACGAAAAATTCTATTAAATTAAGTTCTTCATTGAACTCGTATCAGCCATATCATGAGTTTCACCTCTTTATCAAATTGATAAGTGCAGTACAATACAAACATAAAACCCATAAATAATCCTATCAAAATATACTGGTAACTGGAGCTGATTGAGTCCCCTGTTCTCTATGTAAAAGTGTAAAATTAATTCCTTCAAAATACGTAAATAGGAGTGTTTTGTTGTCTTCAAAGCAATTAATATTTCAGTTTTAAATGTTTAATTGTAAGCAATAATATTAACATTAAAATAGAACATTATGGCTCCAGCTCTGAATATCTCCCAGTCATGATCACACACAGGCGATGTCCAGGTAAGCTCAAATCATGAGATTCATCCGGCAGCAGAGCAGTGCCGAAACACGACTAATGTAAAGTGTTCTTCTGCAAATTGCTTGCAATTTTAAGTTTCAACAACAGATGTCGCTAGAGAGCACAGTTGCGTAGTGCAGGTTCAATACAAGTTAAGCTCAATCGACAGCATTTGTGACAATGTCATGGTAACGAAGTTATAAAATTGGATATAACTTTACACGGAAAATATTAATATGTGATTTTATCACACTAAAATCATGTTTACACATATTTTTTTATGTCTTGTGGCTATACTTTTGAAACAGTGAGTATTTTAATGTTTACGGATTGACCACATTCACTTCCATTGTAAGTGCCTCACTGGAACCCAGATTTTTGCAATTTCTTTAAAGGAGGGGCAAGTCAAATACATTTTTGTGGTAATCAACATTATGCCACAAATGCTGTCTGTTGAGCTTAACTTGTATTGAACACAGAATATTCCTTTAATTGATTGGAAAATTGACATGCCTCAATTGCATCATACTGCATCTCGTATAAATATGATGAATTATTTGTTGAAATTAGTTAAAACACTGTATGCAAGACACTATGCAAATGAAATGCAAATGTTTTTCATAGTGAGAAGGTGTGTGTGTGTGGGCGCATATGTAAGCACATGTGATAGATATGTTTCTGACGTGTGTGTTGTTTTGTTATCAGCGTCAGCAGCTCGGCACATCAGCTGAGATGGAGATTGCTAAGATGCTGGAACAGAACACGAGCATTGTGAAGTTCGGGTACCACTTCACTCAACAGGGTCCTAGAGCCCGCGCTGCTGCGGCCATCACAAAAAACAATGACCTGGGTGAGAACACACTCTCTATCACACACACACACACTTGGTAAACAAGAGTTACTCTCAACAGCCAAGAGGCAAGAGTTTGATTTAAGATAGAGGAGGGGCTTACTGTGAGTCAACATAGGTCATTTCCTGTTCTGTAAAGCAATTCTCCTTCAGGGCTCCACATCCATTCTACGCTCTCTGCTGTTGCCATGGTGAAATTAAAGGGGCCACATGATGTAAAACAGATTTTTCCTGCATGTGGGAAATGAAAGAGTTTGATGAACCATACTCAAACATTCTCAAAACTTGCTCCTCATTCCACACAGTACATTTATTGGAACTAAACAGCAAAACGAATCATTACTTTATTAATGTTTGGGTGTTTCTTTATCTTCGGGCACTTTTAGAAGTGTTGACTTTTAGAAAGTAGTCACGTTAAACATTTTTTATACACTATTATTTTTTATTTGTCTACTAACAATGTCCAACAGTGTATGTGCATGTATAATAGGAGATTTATATATATATATAATATATATAACTCATGTAAATTTCCACCACATGTCATTTCCAACACATCTCAAATTCTGTATTGTTTGATAGAATTCTGTGGTAAAAATGACACTGATGGAAAGAAAATGACTGACTTCTTTGTGTTGCTTAGGCTAATTTCATAGCTAACATTTTATTTATCTTAAATACACTCAATAAAAAATAATTTCCACACAAAATTGTGTGGTGGTAAAGACGCCACAACTGTTGGACAGACATATTTTTTCAAAAATGTATTAAAAATCATTTTCACACAATAAATAATGAAATGGTTTATTTTACACTGTTTACATTATCACAGTTTTAAACATGTAATAATCTGTATTTTTATAATGGATTTTTATAGTTTAATATTGAAAGTTTTGGTTGAAAGTTTAAATCTATCTAAAAAAAATAAATGAAGACCTGGTCAAAAGTTTGAAAGTCAGTTTCAATGTGACCTTCATATAACAAAAAGAAAACATTTGAAATCTGTTTTAATTAAAATGAACCGCTGGGACATGAAAGTGCCCGACGTTAAAGAAACACCCATGTACATGACTGCCACATGTACTCATCAGCACCTATTCAGTGTTCAGTAACACAAGTGTTCTGCAGGCATGTTATTATTCATTTCACATGCAAAGAGGTTAGCCAATCAATATGGAAGCCATTTACATATACAGTGGCAAGAAAAAGTATGTGAACCCTTTGGAATTAGCTGGTTTTCTGCATTAATTGGTCATAAAATGAGATCTCTCAAGTCACAAGTATAGACAAGCACAATGTGCTTAAGCTAACAACACACAAACAATTATATTCTTTCAAGTCTTTATCAAACACATCCCATTAAACATTCACAGTGCTGTGGAAAAATTAAGTGAACCCTTGGATTTAATAACTGGTCGATCCTCCTTTGGCAGCAATAACCTCAACCAAGCGTTTCTGGTAGCTGCGGATTAGACCTGCACAATGTTTAGAAGGAATTTTGGAAACCATTTTTCCTTACAGAACTGCTTCAGCTCAGCCATATTCTTAGGATGTCTGGTGTGAATGGCTCTCTTGAGGTCATTCCACAGCATCTCAATTGGGTTTAGGTCTGGGATCTGACTGGGACACTCCAAAAGATGGATTTTCTTTTTTTGAAGCCATTCTGTTTTGGATTTACTTTGATGTTTTGGGTCATTGTCCTGCTGCATCATTCAACTTCTGCTGAGCTTCAGCTGGCGCACAGCCACCCTGACATCCTGTAGGAAATCTTAATGAACTTGTGAATTCATTTTTCCCTTGATGATGGCAAGGGGTCCAGTCCCCAAAGCATCAAAGCAGCCCCAAATCATGATGCTTCCTCCACCGTACTTCACCGTCGGGATGATGTTTTCACGATGTTTTTCTTTTTAGCCCATACGTAGTGCTGTGTGTTCTTCACCAACAATTCAACCTTAGTTTTATCAGTCCACAAAATATTTTTAGTAATGTTGTGGAGTGTCAAGGTGGTCTTTGGCAAACTTCAGGCATGCAGCTATGTTTTTGTTTGAGAGCAGCAGCTTCCTTCGTGATGTCCTGCTTTGGACAACATGCCTGTTTAATGTTTTGCGTATAGTAGACTCATGAACAGAGATGTTAACTAGTTCCAATGATTCCTTCTTTAGTCTTTATCTGTCACTCTAGGGTTCTTTTTTTACCTCATTGAGCATTCTGCGATGTGCCCTTTGAGTCATCTTGGCTGGACGGCCACTTCTAGTGAGAGTAACCACAGACTAAATCATCTCCATTCATAGACAATTTTTCTAACTGTGGACAGATGAATATCTAAGCTCTTCGAGATAACTGTAACCCTTTTCAGCTGTATGCAAAGCAACAATTCTTGATCGTATGTCTTCTGAGATCTCTTTTTTTTGCGAGGCATGGTCCACATCAGCAGATGCTTCTTATGAATAGCAAACTCAAAATGTTTGAATGCTTTTTATAAGTCAAAGTAGTTCTAACCCACACCTCCATTCTCATTTCATTAATTGGATGCCAGGTTTGCCAACTCCTGACTCTAATTAGCTTTTGTTGACCTCATTAGCTTATGGGGTTCACATCATTTTTCCAACCTACACTGCGAATGTTTGAATGATGTGTTTCCTGCATTGTTTATGGTACTTTATCTGGTCTCTCTTTCTCCCTGTGAAGTTTGGATCTGTCTCCTGCCCTCAAGTCTTATTATATTACCACACACACAGACTGTTTTACATGCGTGTAGGAATGTAAGACAGAGGATGATGTCATGCATCCAGCTCTATTCCAGTGTCACACGCATCTTTAGGTATTCGTGTGAGAGCATGGGGTTTGACCTTTAATCTCTGATGTTCTGCATGTACTTAACAGCACATATGGGAAAGTTTTATAAGGTAATGTTCTAATGAATGTGTGTAGTTTTGGTAGAGTGTTTGTATGACTCACCTGTACATTGGACAAGGTTATACAAGTCTGATAAGTTATCAAATTCACACTGCAGTCAATTCAGGCCTTGTTTGGAAATGAACAAGATGTCACTGTTTAAAGGGGAAGTGTTTGACATTTCTGTTTAAAATAATGTACACTCGCATGAAATGAAAACGCTAGTCACATCAAGCTGCTTTATTCTACATACATATGATGCTGAACGCACATTCACGAGTGCCATAAATCAATAATCCTCTGTAATTATTGAAGGCTTTCACTCATGTAATAAATCTTGGGTATGATTCTCAAAAAAAAGTAATCCACTACAAATTACTTCTCTAAAATGGCTAATCAGATTACTTTATGGATTACTTTATTGAAAAATAATCACATTACTAATTAAAGTTACTTTCTAAAACACCTTTCAAATAAGTTTTTGTTTTTACTCCCAAGAAATGTACTTAAAAGTAATTAAGTTAATTGAAAGTCAGTACCTGTAATCCAATTACAAGAATTTACAATATAATGTGTTGCTACTTTTTTTACTTGATTAATTTGTAAATCAGATTACTTTTTCTTTTACATGTTTTTACGTCGCTAGGTGTCAGCGCAACATAAACACAAAAATTACTGAAGGTACCTTTAATTTGAAATTTCGTAATTGTGTGAAGCTGTGTAACAGGATAAAGGTTTGACTAACACACATTTGATTCATTAAGCCTCTTAAATGAGCAGATCTCATTAATGGTTCTCGTAGCTCACAGGATGTTCACACGGTGTGTTGATGCTGAGCGCTGTGAAAATTAAACCATTACTAACACATCTGTTTTCCTCTCTTTCAGTGCGGCAGAGGCGAGTAGAGAGGGACATGTAGACTATTCTGTATCTCTCTCTCTCTCTCTCTCTCTCTCTCTCTCTCTCTCTCTCTCGAGTATTGTGCCAAACCCTCTGAGGGAGCTGTTTTACCTGATGAAGGGACACAACTGGATATTTTCCCTCTCTATTGTTAATACTCAATGATCTTATTTTGTCATGTAATATTTTTGTTTATTGTCATTTGTTTTTACCACTGCAACTACTCTTTTTTTTTTCGTTCAGTTTTTGCAAATGTAAAACCTTTTCTGCTCTTCTCTCTTTAAAAGTTATTTTAAAACAAACTGGTTTAAAACAGTTACACACCTGTGCTAATGGCTGGACTGGGTCAGAACCTGTCACCCACATTGACTCTGAACAAATCTAGACTCAACTTAACTGGATCTGCTGTGTTCCCTGCTAAATGTGAGCTTAATCTAGATGTGTTGAGTCTGGGTTTGGAGCACGGGTTTGAAGGAATGCACACCGAAGTGTCGGCCAGTGAGAGTGTTGCTGATCATAATGGACGCTCCTTAGAGAAGGTGATCGACACTTCAGAAACCTTTGAATTGAGTGTGTAAGATGATTGTGTGGCTGTAATTCTATCAGCACTGGCTTTTTGTGGATGTCGTCAGGCAGCTTGAACTCTTGAGTTAAATACCATTCGTGCACTTTTTCAGGAATAGAGGTTTGTTCTAGAACTACCAGTTTACTAACTCAAACCGCATCACATCTACATTAACATGCACAGCAAAAAATCCTTTTCTTACTGAGTATTACTGTCTTGGTTTCCTGTAAAAATATCCAAAAAAATTCTTAAAACCAGATCAATTTACTTTAAGCAAAATGACATTTTTATATTTCCCAATGGGGTAAGAAAAAAAACTTGATTACATATTTATAACCTATTGGCAATTATTTTATTTATTTTTTAAGCATAAACCCCACCAAATTTTGGTAGATTTCCTGAAAACAAGACTTAATATCCTGTCATACTGTTTTACAAGTATTTGTTTTTTCTCAAACATTTTTGGATGTTTTTACTGAAAAATAAGACTAAAATAAAAATGTTCTTGCAGTGTGTGGTCCCATGTGCAGCAACTGAGACATTTTTCCACTGCAAAATAATTTTCTAAATCAGTACATTAAAAAATTAAGATTTGCACATTTCAATTTCATAACAAAATTCCATCAAATTTAATTGAATAATTTTTTATAAAAAAAAAAAATAAAAAAAAAACTAATCACACAATTCAGTTGGAATTTTGTTGTGAAAATAAAATGAGCAAATCTTAATAATATTAATTAAATAAATAAAAAATTTAAATGTAGTTTTGTCTAGTTTTTCATTAAAACAAAATATGCAAACCTCCTAAAAAACTAGTTAAATGTAATTGAGAAGCATAAAAATATAAATACAAGATATTAAAAGCTTGTTTTCAGATAATATAGGCCTATCTTGAAATTGTTGATCATTTAAATTTGGCAATTTTTTCCCCCTTCGTTTTAAGCAAAGTAAAAAAAAAAACAACAACAACATTCTGTCTATTTTTAAGACTGACGTATTTCAGTTTTATAACAAATTTCCATTCAATTGAATTCAATAATCTTTAACAAAATTAAACTAATTAAACTTAAATATCTTGTTTTTTTTTTCTATTAAAAACGAAGTTGAAAGGAAGCACTATAAAACACACACACACACACACACACACACACACACACAAACAAAACCTAAACAAAACAAGTGTGAGAGTAATGTAATCTGTGCACTATCTTAAATTGAATTACTTGATGATTAGAGTTTATTGAACATGATTTGATTCCCTGAAGGACTTCTGCCCAGGTATCCTCGGAATTTTACTTTCAACTCTTTCTCCCAAGACTCTTTCAAATGTTATATAGACGAAGCAAATGTTTTTTGGAAAAAATGTATAAGCTTGGGTACTAGACCTTTCTTATCTGGGTCCAGGGTCAAGTAACTGTGAAAATCGTCTGGGAATTTGTACTCTTCAAAATGAAAAATATTTGTTTTAAGGTAATTACGAATTTGTAAAAAACTAAAAGATCAAATTTTTGTCTTAATTGAGTGAATCTGTTCTTTTATTTAATTTTGTAAAAGATTACTCAATTAAATGTTATGGAAATTTGTTCTCAAACTGAAATGCGTAAATCTTTACAATAAGCTTAAATATTTTTTGAGTGTAAATCTGACTACATTTTGTTAAATTTATACTTAAAAAAAAATTGCCAAAGGGAAAAGTTCAAAGTATTTTGACCAAAGTAGTACTTGAGCAGTTTTACGCATGCCGATATGTCTGATGCAATTGTGATCGTCAGCACAGTACGCATGGACTGTCCCCATACGGGCTGATTTTTCTAGATGCACGAAGTCCTTGTCTTTGTGTGTCACCGGTGCATGCACCTGCCATTGACTGTACTAAAGAGTATCACAAAGCACTTGTAATGCATATGGCTCAAATGCATCCTCATGGGCTCACTTGGAAGTGTAGCGCGCTGGAAAAACAGTGTATACTTATGAAAAATAAGCTTCATTCAAGATGTATACACTAAGCTTTTCAAGTAAATTTTTCTTGTTTTAATGATGTTTAGATATTTTTACTGAGAAAAGACAAAAATACTGCTTAAGATTAAGATCATCTTTTTTTTTTTTTTTTTTTTTTTGCTGCAGTGTATCAGTTTGTATTGTAAAATTCATGCCTACTCCAAAGACACACAAGCTACTATCAGGATACAGGTGTCTGAGGAATTACAGGGCTAATTTAGGATCAACGACCCATTTTCATCTAATTTCATAAAGACATGGAAAGCAAAACTCATTGTAGATCAGCACTAATAAGAACCTTGTCCCATTTGACACTCAGGTGTGTAACTAAAGCATCTGTGCAGGTTTCAGGTCCAAGGTTGACTGGTTTCACATATGGCTTAAAAACAATAGACTTCTAAATAGTTATTCGCACCCAGCAATGCACTAAGGGAAATTTTTGTTATTTTTCTATGTAATGTTGTTATCATCTATAGATTGAGAGAAGAGTATCTCGACTGTAGTTAAATCTGAAATGGCTTTTCTAATACCATGCCAAAGACTAACACCTAAATTCTCTCATTTTCATGACTGTAGCTGTGGTCTGACAGGAAGTTGGGGTTTTGGTTTCATTTATTTGCGTTTATTAAGGATTAGTTTGTGTAGGATCTCTGTGCCTAGAGACAGAGAATATTTTAAGCACTCAACCTGTGCTGATGAGGAAAATAGGGAACTAGTTAAGAAATGAGAGAGGCTAGAGATTATTTAATCATAAATAACGAACAATTCCGTGATGTGCGGTCCTGGTGTATACAGAACGGTGTAATACCCCCCAACCCCCCCCCCGCCCCCCACGCACACACACACATTCATGCATGTTTGCATGTAAGGTAAATCTTTATCTTTTATCTTCTAAAGCTATCTAACATGCTTTCAAAACAACTCAATGTAAAATACCAATTAATCTTTATTGCTTGGCTTTTTCTGTGAGCTTGCACATCCTGTGAAGTTCATTGATTGTGGACACATGTAATATAGAGCACAGAAGCGCATTTTTGAGAAAGGTGGTGAACCCTCTCTTTTAGAACAATGTACAGCATCTCTGATTGAGCGATCTGAGCATGCCCAGTATGGATTATATAGCTGGATTACACAGAGGAACATGCTTCTAATGCAAATGTTTGGACCAACTTCTACATTTTCTATTTCTCATGTTGTTTTATTGTATTTTGTTTTGTTGTTCTGTTGACAGAGCCTTGTGTATCAATCGACTCTGTCGACGCTGATTTTGTCCTTTATTTTTCTTTGTGAACAAATGCTGAATTTAATGAAATTGTGGGTTTGTGATTTTTCAGGTTATGGTTCATGTTGCATTCCATGTTTAATTGATTATGGGTTTAATGGTTCATGCTTTGCTAAGCTTGTATTCATAAGCAGGAGCTCTGCTGTCTTAACGAGTTTATTTGAAGTATCCATCTCAAATCCTCTTCAGATGACTCCACACATATAAAGATATACATCTAAATATCATTTATTGTACACGCCTCTTATAATGCCGAAATTTTGTATGTTAATACTACGTGTCTGGACTCCAAAAGAGGAAATCCTATTATGTACTGTTAATAACACACAACTCTGTAAAATGTCAGACGTTCTCAATAAAATTTATGTTTTTACAAATTCACTCATTTATTTATTTTTTCTTTCCGTAACCCTGATACAAGAGATCTGGCAAAATGGTACCAAAGATCCATACATTGATGGAAGGAACAGTTACAGATTTTCTCACCAGTTTAATATGGCAAGCTCTTTTAACATTCAGTATTTATTTTTAAGGTACTAGAACTTGTTTTAGTGATAAGTAACTTTTAATAGTGACTATTATCTGCATTTTATTGGCATCTGCTCATAAGTACACATTTATCTATTTAAATAGTGACTTACGGTCTCTTTTTTTAAATGTTTCTCTACTTTTTGAATATTTGTAATGACTAGTCAAAATTGCCTATTGATATTTTATCTACCTGTTCAATAAGGACTATTGAAACATGGGATATATACTAGTTGCTATTGGTTAAGTAGTAGCTTAAAAAAAGTAATTTTCTATGCTTTATCAGTAACTACTTATGCATGAGATAACAGTTCCAATAGAGACTAGTATAAGTTTTACTAGTACTTATTGAATATTTGCAATAACTAGTCAAAATGACCACTCAAAAAGTACCAATAAAAATGGCAAAGATACAGTCACTGTTGGGATAGTGAATAGTAACTACTATTAACTTGTCTATTTAAGTTTTACTGGTAAATATTAAAATTGGTATCTATACCATTTTTATTAATACTTATTGAAATGTTGTAATGTCTAGTTTAAATGGCAACTTGAACAATACTAGTGTCTATTCAGTTAGTAAAACTTAAAATAAATACTAGTCACCATTGCAATAGTATTCACTAAAAAATAAGTACTAGCATGTTGTCAGTTTAAGTTTTATTGGTAACTATAGTGGTTTCTATTCCATTTTTATTAATACTTACTGAATTTTTGTAATGTCTAGTCAAAATGGCTACTTGATACTAGTGTCTATTCAAAAAGTACAGGTGCATCTCAATAAATTAGAATGTTGTGGAAAAGTTCATTTATTTCAGTAATTCAACTCAAATTGTGAAACTCGTGTATTAAATAAATTCAATGCACACAGACTGAAGTAGTTTAAGTCTTTGGTTCTTTTAATTGTGATGATTTTGGCTCACATTTAACAAAAACCCACCAATTCACTATTTAGTGAATTGTTGGCCTTCTAGAAAGTATGTTCATTTACTGTATATGTACTCAATACTTGGTAGGGGCTCCTTTTGCTTTAATTACTGCCTCAATTCGGCGTGGCATGGAGGTGATCAGTTTGTGGCACTGCTGAGGTGGTATGGAAGCCCAGGTTTCTTTGACAGTGGCCTTCAGCTCATCTGCATTTTTTGGTCTCTTGTTTCTCATTTTCCTCTTGACAATACCCCATAGATTCTCTATGGGGTTCAGGTCTGGTGAGTTTGCTGGCCAGTCAAGCACACCAACACCATGGTCATTTAACCAACTTTTGGTGCTTTTGGCAGTGTGGGCAGGTGCCAAATCCTGCTGGAAAATGAAATCAGCATCTTTAAAAAGCTGGTCAGCAGAAGGAAGCATGAAGTGCTCCAAAATTTCTTGGTAAACAGGTGCAGTGACTTTGGTTTTCAAAAAACACAATGGACCAACACCAGCAGATGACATTGCACCCCAAATCATCACAGACTGTGGAAACTTAACACTGGACTTCAAGCAACTTGGGCTATGAGCTTCTCCACCCTTCCTCCAGACTCTAGGACCTTGGTTTCCAAATGAAATACAAAACTTCCTCTCATCTGAAAAGAGGACTTTGGACCACTGGGCAACAGTCCAGTTCTTCTTCTCCTTAGCCCAGGTAAGACGCCTCTGACGTTGTCTGTGGTTCAGGAGTGGCTTAACAAGAGGAATACGACAACTGTAGCCAAATTCCTTGACACGTCTGTGTGTGGTGGCTCTTGATGCCTTGACCCCAGCCTCAGTCCATTCCTTGTGAAGTTCACCCAAATTCTTGAATCGATTTTGCTTGACAGTCGTAAGGCTGCGGTTCTCTCGGTTGGTTGTGCATCTTTTTCTTCCACACTTTTTCCTTCCACTCAACTTTCTGTTAACATGCTTGGATACAGCACTCTGTGAACAGCCAGCTTCTTTGGCAATGAATGTTTGTGGCTTACCCTCCTTGTGAAGAGTGTCAATGATTGTCTTCTGGACAACTGTCAGATCAGCAGTCTTCCCCATGATTGTGTAGCCTAGTGAACCAAACTGAGAGACCATTTTGAAGGCTCAGGAAACCTTTGCAGGTGTTTTGAGTTGATTAGCTGATTGGCATGTCACCATATTCTAATTTTTTGAGATAGTGAATTGGTGGGTTTTTGTTAAATGTGAGCCAAAATCATCACAATTAAAAGAACCAAAGACTTAAACTACTTCAGTCTGTGTGCATTGAATTTATTTAATACACGAGTTTCACAATTTGAGTTGAATTACTGAAATAAATGAACTTTACCACGACATTCTAATTTATTGAGATGCACCTGTACTAGTAAACTGCACTGAATAAAATATTTTGTGAAGAAAATATAACAGAGCAGATTAAGTACTTTCTACGTAAATAAGTGTTAACTTGAAAATATTAAGTAAATTCTACATTTGTACTTAATTCCAACATGTATAAATTAAGTAAACATTATTTATGATTGTTTATGTTTACAATGTGTCATCTAGTATCAATACTAAAGTAAAAAAAAAAATTAAAAAAAAATCATATTTAGTTGCTTATTTGAGTAAATTTCACAGGAAATAAGTTACATTTCACTTATCTTTCAGAAGCTGAAGTTCCCAGCATGCACCAGCTTAAATAATAAATTAACTTGCATGGTTTCAATGTTTGCAAGTTGATTTACACTCTTTTTATTGTTGATTTGTTTGTTACATTTGGTAGCTTCTTGTTTTATGAAGTCTGAAGATCATTTGCTACTCAGAATTGTCAGTTTATGATCAAACATTTTTTAGTTGATTTTTACATCATCATGTTTTGTGCACAAAGTGTACAGCATGTGTCTTGTCTCTATCACCATTACAGCAAAGTGATGTTGTCTAATAGACTACATAGAATGCAATACATTTCCCTGTAGAAAGGCTTCCACATGTGTTAAAAAAGCTAGAACTGAAAGCATTGAAAGGCTAGTATACTTTTAAAAGCATGGCTTATTTCAGAGCTACATTGCTTGAGTAAAATGTACAAAGAGTGAGTAAAATTTACTTGAAACAGTCTTGCAAAGTAATCTTTACTTGAGAATGTCTAATTCAAGCCACCAAGAATTGTGTAAATGATGAGAGAATTTTCATTTTTGGGTGAACTAACCCTTTAACTAACCAAATAGTAAAACTGGAACAAATACTTGTAAGTATTGAATATCTGTAACTTCCCAAAATGACTACTTCATAATTATAAATGCCAATTGGTCAGTCATTAGTTACTATTGAATTAAAGCTTATTCTGAGGTCATATTGTTACACTTATTCACATACTTATCACATTACCTTAGAAACAACTTACAGTGCATCCGGAAAGTATTCACAGCATTTCACTTTTTCCACATTTTGTTATGTTACAGCCTTATTCCAAAATGGATTAAATTCATTATTTTCCTCAAAATTCTACAAACAATACCCCATAATGACAATGTGAAAGAAGTTTGTTTGAAATCTTTGCAAATTTATAAAAAAAAAAAAAAAATAATTAAAAAACAAATCACATGTACATAAGTATTCACAGCCTTTGCTCAATACTTTGTTGAAGCACCTTTGGCACCAGTTACAGCCTCAAGTCTTTTTGAGTATGATGCTACAAGCTTGGCACACCTATTTTTGGGCAGTTTCTCCCATTCTTCTTTGCAGGACCTCTCAAACTCCATCAGGTTGGATGGAGAGCGTCGGTGCACAGCCATTTTCAGATCTCTCCAGAGATGTTCAATCGGGTTCAAGTCTGGGCTCTGGCTGGGCCACTCAAGGACATTCACAGAGTTGTCCCGGAGCCACTCCTTTGTTATCTTGGCTGTGTGCTTAGGGTCGTTGTCCTGTTGAAAGATGAACCTTCGCCCCAGTCTGAGGTCCAGAGCGCTCTGGAGCAGGTTTTCATCAAGGATTCTCTGTACATTGCTGCATTCATCTTTCCCTCGATCCTGACTAGTCTCCCAGTTCCTTCCGCTGAAAAACATCCCCACAGCATGATGCTGCCACCACCATGTTTCACTGTAGGGATGGTATTGGCCAGGTGATGAGCGGTGCCTGGTTTCCTCCAGACATGATGCTTGCCATTCAGGCCAAAGTGTTCAATCTTTGTTTCTCATGGTCCGAGAGTCCTTCAGGTGCCTTTTGGCAAACTCCAGGCGGGCTGTCATGTGCCTTTTACTGAGGAGTGGCTTCTGTCTAGCCACTCTACCATACAGGCCTGATTGGTGGAGTGCTGCAGAGATGGTTGTTCTTCTGGAAGGTTCTCCTCTCTCCACAGAGAAATGCTGGAGTTATGTCAGAGTGACCATCGGGTTCTTGGTCACCTCCCTGACTAAGGCCCTTCTCCCCCGATCGCTCAGTTTGGCCAGGCGGCCAGCTCTAGGAAGAGTCCTGGTGGTTCCAAACTTCTTCCATTTACAGATGATGGAGGCCACTGTGCTCATTGGGACCTTCAATGCTGCAGAAATTTTTCCGTACCCTTCCCCAGATCTGTGCCTCGATACAATCCTGTCTCGGAGGTCTACAGACTTGGACTTCATGGCTTGGTTTGTGCTCTGACATGCACTGTTAACTGTGGGACCTTATATAGACAGGTGTGTGCCTTTCCAAATAATTTCCAATCAACTGAATTTACCACAGGTGGACTCCAATCAAGTTGTAGAAACATCAAGGATGATCTATAGAAACAGGATGCACCTGAGCTCAGTTTTGAGTGTCATGGCAAAGGCTGTGAATACTTATGAACGTGTGATTTATTTTTTTCATTTTTTTATTTTTTATAAATTTGCAAAGATTTCAAACAAACTTCTTTCACGTTGTCATTATGGGGTATTGTTTGTAGAATTTTGAGGAAAATAATGAATTTAATCCATTTTAGAATAAGGCTGTAACATAACAAAATGTGGAAAAAGTGAAGTGCTGTGAATACTTTCCGGATGCACTGTATATGCGTGTCACTTGATTGTGTTAGAAACCCAGAGTAAGAGTTAACAGATGAACAGATTGCAGTATGTGTTGGGAGTAGAGTGCCTGATTCTTCAGATGAATTTTATTTTAATCAGATCCAGTTTCTGTGTTTATTTGGAGATGCCTAACGCATGATGCCATTGTGATTACATCACTCCTGCCGTGTCTCAAAACTCTAAAACTTATCTCACCCTTAACCCTCAAACCTCGCTGCTTCAGGGGAAATGACTATGTGTGTGTGTTAGAAAGGGATGGAAAATGTTCAGCTCTCAGACTGACGTCACTGAAGTTCTGTATTTGCACCAGATGTATTCATGTTCTTCTGTGATCAGACTTGTCCTGCATGACTGATGGGCCTTTCTGTGAACTCTACGTATTGGAATCAGATTTTAAAAGTAACCACAGATCTCAGCAGACAATATCAAATCACTCATCTATCAGCTGGGTTTACTCATGGAATTGCATTTCAGATCCTCCAGAATGTTTCAGGCCATAATCCTGACAGTGAATCAGTGCTCCATGATGGAATGTGGGGTCCATTTGGGAAACAGAGTGATCCCTGAGTTTGTTTATTTTTATTGTGCACATAAGAAAGAGAGAGAGAGAACAGAACCTGATCTGAGGTGTGTGTGTGTTTCTACTTTCTACAGTGGCCTGTCCCAAACCCTGAGTGACCTTCGTAGGGCAGAATTTGAACACATCATAGGTGCTGCTGACCCACAGGCTGTTCCAAGTGGTAGACAGCATGATACAGCCCACTAGGTTTTGAAACAGAGTCATAGTCACAAGCTATTGCTAACTCTTTACATCACTGAACCGAACGGAACAAGCCTGAGTTGTTAGAATCCATGTGAATGAACACAAACACATCTGCTGTGTGTGTGTGTGTGTGTGTGTGTATTCACAGTATGTCAATATGAGTCAACACAGAGTGCTTTGTATTAAATGTCCTTGTAAGATAAAGGACAAATCCTAGGTGTGACAGAAGTTAAACATTGACGTGTAACTACGCATGGGAAGCATTTTTTAAAGCCCAGATCCCCAAGAGACACTAAATGATAGATAGATAGATAGATAGATAGAGTGATTACCTAAATATTTGCAGAGTGGCACTTTTACAACAGGAAATAACAGGATTGAAGTGATGACACGAACACACCGACTGTGTGAGGAATAATTGTCACAAAACCCACATCTCGAGGAGGAATGAAGTTCATTATCATTACATGTGTGTCATCTGCAGACAGAAAGAGGAATTACATGCAGAGATAACAGTAACCAGCAGGGAGAAGTATTTCCTAGGTATTTCACCACTGCTTGTGTAGCTAACAGCACTTTCCACAAATATGGTAAACTATTGGTGTCCCATTATTTATTTATTTATTTTTAAGCATTAGAGGCACAAATTCCATATTTTGTGTTGGGAAAACTATTGTATATTTCAGATAAACTACTATCTCAATTAAAATGAACCTAGCATAAAATGTAAATAGTTTTAACCCAAGAAAAAAAAAATTGTTTTCTTTACTGTATAGGAAATATAAGTTTATCAACATACAGTACCAATATTTGGTCCCAAATTAACTAGTCTTTACTAAGTGACAACTTCATTTAGCCTAATTTTGCAATCCTGTTACCCATTCTGTCATAGGTTAATTAATTATTATTATTTTTAATTTTATCTATTTAGTTTTAAAATAAAATGTGTTTATTTATACACAAATCAGGGTTTTTAACTGTAATTAGACATGCAAATTTTAGTAATTTTAGCCAAAAATTGATAACTTCACATAGTCAATATATATATATATATATAAACTGCTTATACACATATTTAGTTTAACCTTTTGAGCATGATCAACCTTTTCTGAAGATTAAGCACTTTTCACTGGCCATTTGTTGAAGAAGAAAAAACAACAACTTAATTTCACCATATTACCTTATTTGTGGAAAGTGGTAATATATGAGATTGGACAGATGCTGTGAAAGATGCTGTGAGCAGATACAGATGATAAATCCTCCTGAGCCCTTGAACACCTGCTGTACAAACACCCAGAACTCAAAACAGAGCGCTGTGACTCTTCAAACACTGATTGCTTATACTTACACAAACCTTGACATTTCTATTCATTACCTGTTCTTCACACAAATTGTCCTAATCATGAATATTAATAGGTTATATGCAGATAATGTCAAACAATCTTTTACTGTTTTGTTAGTCATTCTTGATGACCAATTCAAGCGCTCCAATAAATATTTCACATAATTAGTATTAAAACTTGAATCATACATCTAACACTGTTAGTATTGTGATTTTGTTAGTCAGTGAATAAGTACATAGATCACTAAAACTTTAGCCAGAATGACTGATTAGTCTTATGGTACTGTTTTCGCCTCTAGCACTAATATAATCTAATAAATGAAGATTGCATTTGTATGTTATTGGGTGTCATGTGCTACTTAACAATGCTTTTGGGAAACATGCGACTAATGTTCTACTTAGTGCTTCTGGAAACCCTGGAAAAATGTATTAGTTAAACCATAAAACATGAATTATCTTGTCTTTTTACTGTTGAATCATCTTTGTACTGTCAAAATCTTGTCTTTCTGCTATATTAACATTGTCCTGTTAAATACCATTTAAATCAAATATCTCCAAAGCCAAAATTTTGGTACAATACAATGAAATATCTGATGACAGGGGCAGTTCTAGGGCCAGTGGAAATTTGGTGCTTAGCCCAGAGTTCAGTGGATACGTGCAGGGCCCTACTTTGATGAAATATCGTAATATAATACATTTATACAGTAAAAAAAACAAACAAACTCCAATACATCTGTGGGATGTCATCAATAAAGTTAATCTTTAAATTAGTGCTGTCAGTTGATTAAATCGCAATTAATTGCATAATTATTTGTAGGTAATCGCAATTAATTGCAGATTTTGTAAGTGCTTGAGTTTGATACTATATACACTTCTTTTCATGTCAAAATGTATTTATTTCCATCTTAGTAAAGAAATAAAACAATATGTAACAATATAATCTTTATTAACATTTAATAATGTTCCAAACAAAGCCTTCCACAGTATAAATATAGAAATACATTAAAATATCACCAATTCAAGTAACATTAAACGTTTCCCAAAGTCCAAGTGGCAGTCTGACTAATTGAACGAACTAGTCCCTCCATATAGGTTGCATTTTCATTGCAGTGGGCATTAAATCTCTTAAACTTGTATCCTCCACACTGTTATTCATTCGGAAGACTGTGGCTTTCCTACAGCGTCAGTGTGACAATGCCAGTGTCAAGCGTTGCTTTGAACTCCACATGAAAAGCGCTTGCAGACAAAAACGTTTCATTCTGCATTTTGGTGATAGTTAAGACATGATGTGCTTTTGTGGTAATTAAAATGCATCTTACTTAGGCTGAAAAATACTTGATTTCTATCACAAGTCCCATCTGGGCTTGTTTTGTACATCAAATAGCGTTAAGAGCCCTTTTCACCATCACTTTATCACTGACACTGAATCACTGCTGTGTATGTTGTGGTGTGTCCATCAGTGTAATGACTCCAGGCGGACACATCGCAAAGTTTCTGCCCTTCCAACTAGTGTTTATAATGGTTTAAGTATTACTGTATTAACGGTAAATGCATTAATCGCAATTAAGAAAAATTTACGTGTTAAACTTTTAAAATCAATCACATGCTATTAAATATTACTGAAACTAAAGCTAAAAGGTCCCATTAACTTTTGTCTCAGCTTCAGATATGCTCAAAGATCAGCAGTTGCATTCTTTTAACACTATGTCCTTTAAAACGTGATTTAAAAATAAACTATTTTTGTCCCTTTTGGCTTTCCGTACAATTTGTGCACAATTTACAGTTTTGAAGGCTATATTGGTTTGACGGGTGTTTTAAGTTATTTTAGAATAAAAAAGGCTGTAAATAGGCTGAAATAGGTGCTTATGAGAAAATAAAATAATTGCCAAAGTTTGCGAGATTCATGGCATTGCTGCTACCGTAGTGGGAACACGACACATATCATTAAGAGCTGTTATCAGTTGTTTGTTGTTCACCTTGAGCAGATGAAGGACAGTATGGCCCTGGCATTGTGGGTGCGGCTGGAGGGCTCTCTCAGAGGGAGGGGAGGGCAAGCTGTGTCCGCAGGCTTTGGCAGTTTTTTGGTTGGTCTCTGGGGGCTCATAGCAATGGAGTGGGAGAGCTTTGTACCAGCATACACTAGTTCCTCCATTTTCTATGAGAAGCTCTGAAGTGGGGATGTTGGAAAAAGGAAGAAAGTTTGTGGTGAGAGGGGCTGTGGCTCTGGTGTTTCTGGAGGTTGTAATAAGTCATCTGGGCATGGTCCACTGATGAACGACTGAACTTTCAATCTTACTAGTGTTTCAAAGAGTTCATTGAGTTCATGACTGCTAATTTACATCAGAGGCAGTGGAAGGCAGCAAGTAGTGGTAGCCCTGCTACAAACGTTTCTGATAATGGTCTCACCCACTAGAGTGCTGGGCTTGGCTGCAATTTCAGCAAAGTTGTGCTGCTTGCTCGACATTGAGCATCTGCTAGCTGCAATGTTAGCAGTGAACTGATGTGATCTACATCCGATTATGTTTGAGGTTTATTTATCCACATTCATCAATGGTTCAAAACAATTTTCAAGACGTAAAGGGTCTGGTAGAATACCAAAACTGGAAGATGCTAATGCTGCATTATGTGATAACTCATGACAGTCTGATGTCTGAAGCACCTTTGGGTCTAACTCCCTGTTTATGCAATCGGTTTGTGCTCTCACTTTCATCAGTTACTTTTGGCACCTGTACTGCTGGTTTAACTAGACTTAGTATAGTCTGTCAAGGAGCACAAGATTTTCTGGACTCACCATTCCTTCAAAACCCTTAATCAGCCAACTAACATGGACAATGCATCTATGTGAACTTCTTCAGTTAATCCAGGATGAACTTCAAAGACATTAGTCATTCATCTTACAGTTCATACAAAATCTTTGTTTAAACACTGACCCTTAACACTTACTTAGTTTAATAATTTTAAACCATGACTTGCACTATACAGAAGTAATACTGGCATTATATTCATGATGTTAGCCAGAGGGGAACTGACCCCCACAGTGAGTCTGGTTTCTCCCAAGGTTATTTTTCTCCATTAACCAACATCTTATGTTGAGTTTTGTGTTCCTTGCCACAGTCGCCTTCAGCTTACTCACTGGGGTTATAAATACAATTATTATTTAATTACTTATTTTTAAACACAATTCACAATCGTATTTTATCAAACTACACAATGATGACTCTAAGACATTATAGATATTACAGTTTCATTTTCTGTTAATGCCTGATCTTCTGCAAAGCTGCTTTGAAACGATGTGTGTTGTGAAAGGCGCTATACAAATAAAAATTATTTGACTTGACCGGCTGTAGACTGAGGGGGTCCATGGCGAAGCTCTCATGTCTGTTCAGGCAGGGGTGGCAGTAGTGATAAAAACTTTGTTTTGAGACCTGCAATCTTTTGTAGAAGTCTAGGCATTTTCTTTCCCATCTGTTTGAGTGTAGGCAGCTGCTTTGTCCCATTTCCGGAATGTACACTGCAGACTGTAGGAGTCTGGTAGAAAGCTTTCACAAAAATTCCCCTTTTTATAGTAATATTCCAATCCGGAAAGTCTCTAGTTTAAAGTGGATGCCAAATGTGGGTGTTTGAGCACTGTGGTAGAAGTTAAAATTTAAAAGCAAGGGAGCAAAGCACAGAGCTATAAGCACAAGCATCCGAACAGTAGCGAAGCAGGAAGCATTGCTGGGTGGCCTGGTAACAATAGATGTGCTGGAGGGAAATAAATAAATTAATAAATTAATAATGTGTGTGTGTGTGTGTGTGTGTTTGAAAGAGAGAGAGAGAGAGAGAGAGAGAAATAGAAAACATGTACTGGGAAAAAAAATTATATATATTCTATTAAGAAAACAGACAAACCTACTAACTGGTTCTCAATACCAGTTTCGATACCACAGCAAAAATATGCAAATATGATAATATGCTATTGAACACTCCTATAGACTATATAAAGTTAAATGTCAATGTAAATAATAAATTAAAACAAATGCAAGTTTCCTTTGTGTTTTAGCTATTAAGTATGCATTGCTTAAGTGTTCTTAAGTAAGGACCTGTGACAAGGTTGTTGGTTGTGTGGGAAGGAGGAAGCGGGAGCCAGGTAAACAATCCACAACATAGACTTTTATTAACACTCTTCTTGTACACTTTTCAGTGTCATCACATTCTCACATGACTTTTCACTATCACTTCAGTATCACAGTATTCTCAGCTCACTGATCACACAATCACTCTGCTTTTCAGCAGTACCAGTATACAGACACACACACACACACACACACACACACACACACACACACAGCTTCACTTCGTGTGTCTCTCTCTCTCCGTCTGTCTCTCCTCCACTGCGGCTCTGGCTGTGGCTTTATCTCTCACCTGCTAACACCGTAATCGCCAACAGCTGAAAGAGATAATTCTCCCTTCGCTCAGCCATCCAGCCTGTTCCTTACTCCACCCCCAACCCCCCCCCCCCCATTTCTGGAGAAGAAATGTTGCCCTTTTGGCCGACCTGGAGCCGGATGGTTTTCCCCGCCCCTGGGGAACAGGAACAGGACTAGGGGAAGGAGAGCAGGAGGGAGCAGAGAGGGAAAGAGAGAGAGAAAGAAAGATAGAGAGAGAGAGAAAAAAACTTGCTGGCACCCCCAACACACCGCCAAATGGACCTCAGCCAGCTGCACTGCCTCCGTTAGCGACGTCGGGCAATGGCACTGGACCCACTCAGCCGTCCCTTTCTGTAGCTTGTGCCACCAGATCAGGCATCTCCTCGGCGTCGCAATCTTCAGCCAGCGGCGAGGACTCCAGGACAGCGTCTTCCTCCTCCAAATCCCAGGTTTCGGCACCACTGTGACAAGGTTCTTGGTTGTGTGGGAAGGAGGAAGCGGGGGCGGGGTATACAATCCACAACGTAGACTTTTATTAACACTCTTCTTGTGCACTTTTCAGTGTTATCACATTCACACATGGCTTTTCAGCGTCAGACGCCCAAGTGGCTTTTCAGCTCACTGATAACACAATCACTCTGCTTTTCAGCAGTACCAGTACACAGACACACACACACAGCTTTGCTTCGTGCGTCTCTCTCTCTCCGTCTGTCTCTCCTCCACTGCAGCTCTGGCTGCGGCTTTATCTCTTGCCCGCTAACACCATAATCGGCAACAGCTGCGACAAAGAATTTACCCCAGGTGTCTATCCCGGCCTCACTCCACACCATCTTCGCTCGGCCACGCCCTGCTCGCCACAGGACCCTACTGAAATATGTTTGAATTTCCCCAAAAAACTTTTAACAAGTAAATAATAAAACAATTAATTTTTAACATAAAATTGCATTGTTTAACAAATTTTAAACAGTACAACTCATTTTACCATACAGTTGTATTATATTTCTGTTGCAATTTCTTCAATTTCAGGCATCTAAATTTTATTTGAATCATGCTTTTATTTTGACGTGTTGCTTTGACGGAAGTTTCACTTCTTCTTCTGACAGATAAACAGTTCGTTACATGGCCAGATGTGATTGGTAAAACAAAAATGCTTTGATTTAATTATATAAATATATAGCCTACTTGTGCTGCGCACTTCACAGTGGACTAGGGCTCTGTTTTATCGTCTCATACAACACAAATAATTCTCAATGTCTGTGAAGTTTCCAGTGTATGAGCAGCCTGCGTCACACATTCATTTAAAGCAACCAGCTCATGCAGACTAAGATAGCATTATTATTTGAGATTTTATCTCAATTTTGACACTTGATTTTTCTACTTAATTCTATACTTTCAATTGCACTTGTTCATCCGTAACCCTGTTACTTGAGTCAATGTGCCATCTAGGTACAGGAGCTCATGTCACAAACTTGTCAGTTTTGGATCATTAGCCTGTGGTATATATATATAGTCTACATGTGCTGCGTGCTTCACAGTGGATTAAGGCTCTGCTTTGTCATCTCATACAACGTGAATAATTCTCAATGACTGTGGACTTTCCAGTGTATGAGCGGTCTGCTTCACACATTCATTTAAAGCACGCAGTTCATGCAGACTAAGATTGCAGTCTTTCGCGGTTTATTAATCACACTAGGACATATCACGATTTTAATTTGATTAATTGTGCATTTCAATTTAAAAGGAGTAACAGAGCACACACTAAAATAAGCTTGTGAGCATTTGAAAGCAGTCGTGTGTCAGTCAAACAGCACGCAGGTATAGGATGCTCAAGTCAGTGTTCAGTACTACCAGTTCTGCAGTAACACTGGTATCTTGATGGTAATTTAGTACCGATTTGGTACCGAAGTACCAGTTCTTTTGACAACACTACATGCAATGTACATGTATGTCCAGGTCTATGCTGTAAGGGCCTCCCCACTTGGCCAAGGATGGTATCCAGTAGAGTGGGGAAGGTCTCTGCACGTACGTCTTTTTTGGCAGTTGTGGGTGTGGTGTCTTAAAACTATTTAGTTTAGTTTAGACAGAATTTGACTCCATTATTAATTTGATCTGACACCAACTGACCCTTCGCTAGGCTCCTCCTTAAAAGCACTTCTGACCAATCCTTAGTCTTAGCAACTGTTGCTCCACTGCCATTACTCTGACAAGCGTTTGCCTTTTTACAATGAGAGCCTACAAGAGTAATGTGTGTTTGAGCAGTTTTAAGTGGGATTTTATGGAAATTATACAAAGAATTAAAAACACTTTGTTGCTGGGTCACTTGTAATAGTGACACGAGGTACTCAGAGTGGAGACACGCAGAGTTTTTTTCTTTCTTTAAAAAGAAATCTTTAAATAAATATTGGGAAGAGCATGCTATAGATTAAACTGTCATTCCTCATTCCATATTGAAAATGTATAACATCAGCGAGGACACCTACATTTGCTCCAAGGTAAATAAAAGCTAATAACTTAACATTAATTCATAGGTGCTGATTCAGGTCTTAGTAAAGGTGATAGTAAAAAAGAGTTCACAGCTTCAAAATGAGTATGTTATGATACGTTTTATTTTATTTTTTACTTACACTAATGTTATGAGGTTTGTAATTGCAATCAAATGACGCCTTTCTCTTTTCAAGTGACTGTGATAATTGTTTGCCTCAATTCTGATTCACAGTCTGCACAGTTTTCAATCAAATTACTGTGTAATTTTACAATTTAATTTACAAAAAACGTCACATAAATATGCTTTACAATGTTACTCTTAATTCCAGCCCACGCAATAATATTATCCATTTCTTTTACACTCCAAAAACCATGCTGTTCATGGCAATCTCCATTTTACTTCATTTTTCTAGTTAATATTATACTTTTAATTGCCCACATTCATCAGAACCCTGTTACTTGAGTCTACATGCCAGCCGGGTACAGGAGCTCATGTCACACTCGTCAGTTTTGGATCATTAGCCAGAGGTACTGTAAATGACTAATACTTTTAGACAGTTTGCTCCCTGCTTACCTTTATCAAAATAGTTGTTTTGCTTAGTCCCCCTAGATATGCAACACTTAATTAAAGCAACATTATCCTCTGTCAGAGTGAATGACCAATACTATTTGCATAGGCCGACCAACACTACCATATCCAAATGGCACATTTGATTAGTCCCTATAGTTTCCTATACAGCCATAACTGAAATAATATTACAATAATCAGAGGTAATGACTAAAACTACAGTCGAAGTACACTTAGTTAATGCCAAAGAGTTGGTCAGAAAGCACATGTGTCAAGCGCTAGGAAGTGTAATCGAGCTTTAATTCATGATAGTGCTTTGAGA
The DNA here is from genome assembly GCF_019703515.2 of Myxocyprinus asiaticus. Taxonomy (NCBI): domain Eukaryota; kingdom Metazoa; phylum Chordata; class Actinopteri; order Cypriniformes; family Catostomidae; genus Myxocyprinus; species Myxocyprinus asiaticus. The sequence continues at coordinate 41,173,886 of NC_059361.1, read as the reverse complement.
TTGCAAATGGGAAGATGTTCCTTATATTTTGATTTCCCTAACTGTGCTGTGATTAAGCAATACAGAGAACTACCTTAAATACTCTTAAAAATGGACACCGCACAATTCATACAAATTTGATACACTATTGATAAATATAATTGTTTAGATTAAATCATAAGCGCGGGCCTCAAAAAAAGGCTCGATGAATGGAAAAGAAAGTGTTTGTGTCCGTTACTGCGTGTAACTTTCAAGTCTAACAGATATCTTTTTCATTACATTATTTTATTACTTTAATAGGTTAAGAGTGCATTTAAAATGGTTTTCAGTTTGAGTTCAGTGTGTCTTACGTACCAACGAAGGGCTCAACTTCTCTCACATGCATCTGGACTCAGCACCACAAATCGCATGCAGTCTACCTAAGGAACATACTGTGCTGTGACCAGTGGGTGTGCAAAAACTGGATGCCATCTTATCAAGTGCTGTTACATTGCAGAAGTGATGTTATGGTATTTCAGGTTGACAGAAAAATACTTTGTTTTTTAAATCTAAAGTGAACTGAAGTGATCGCACAACAGCTTGTCGGTATATGACCCTCGTACGTGGACTGCATCATTTCTGCTTTATTTTCGATTTGTCCATAAGGCAATTTTTTTTAAACCCACCACCACCACCCCTTTTTAGGGGGACATAAACTTGTTTATTTTACATAGTAATCTTGTGAAGAGGAGGGATACAGACAAAGAACAAAAGTAGATTAATCCAGTTATAATACACCATAATGTCATGGTCCTGTCACTCTGTCAGTCTGGGTTTTTGTCTGACAGGACTGTGGCATTATCATCCCATGTCTGACTTGTGTTTTCAGTTGGTCTTGTTTCATGTCTGGAGCATGGTGTCTGGATCCTGACCCTTCTGTCTGGTTCGGTTTCGATTTTGTTGTCGGGATCTGGACACTCATGTTCCATGTCTTGTCCTGTATTGGCGTGAGTGCATTGCGCTTGTTATCTTGGTGGCATGCACTCGTGGGAATAATGTCTGTCTCTCCTGACCGCGGACATGCGTTGCGCTTGCTTTGCGCCGTGCACACAGGTTGCGAGCTGTCTTCACGTTGTGCTGAGATTCGGTCACTTCGGTCTGAGGTTTCGGGGTTGTGTGTGGCATCGCTTTGTTTGACGTTGCTACACATTCTCTTGTCTTGTTTGTCAATTGGCATGAGTGTATATCGCCTCATTGTCTTGGCGATGTGCGCTCATTGTTATTGTTTCTGTATCGCCACGTATTTCTTACGTCATACCCCACCTCCTTGTTTGCCCATTATTAGTTGATTAGTCACATCTGCTCTGTCTTGTTAAGCTGTTGATTTCTCTCCCTATTTTAGTCTCCTCGTGTTTGCTGTCAAGTGCTAGTTTGTCTTATTTCCTGAAATGCTTGTTTCCTGTAATGCTTGTATCCAGTCGGTCTTGTTTGTTTTTCGGTCCTGTATCTCGGTCCTGCTCCTGTCCTCGGTCTGGTCGGTCCTGTTCCCCATCACCCCTGCCCCAGCCTGGATTACTTTTCCTCTATGGGGTATTTTGCGATGTTTTCCCCCTCATGGGAGTTTTATGTTGGCTTTTGCCTTTACTTTTATATTAATAAATTCCTTTGTTTTTACTCTGCATTTGGATCCTCTCTCTCTGCTCATAACTTGTGACACACACAACATACCAACCCATACATACACAGGAGAAAAGCATATACGTCAGTGTGGTTTAAAAATCCATATTGATTAATTCAGAGAATGGTTCCCACATCTCAATAAAGCCCTCTACTTGCCCTTGCCTGTAAGCAGTACTTTGTTTCAATTATATTTGATCTCATATCTCAGATATTTGACCTTATTTTCACTATCACAAAACTGTAAAGCAGGGGAAATAAATACTTTGGGGATTTCTCAATATTAAAGGATCACCTAAGAAAAATAGTTGTGGTAGCAAAGGAATGGGACTATTTAAACATGTACTTAATTAATCTATAGCTGATTTCCAGACAGCTTGGACATAATTTTGAATGTTATTAAAAATAGATACCCAGCAGGAATGTTTTGTTTCGATACCCAAATCTTTCTCCCATTTATGGGATGGGATGGAAGGACTTTTATCACCACAGGTGAGGATTTTTTTATAACCTACTAAACAATGATGTCCTAGTCTGCAGGTTTTTTTTAGTTCACTAATCATTGGAGATGGAGTTGTTCTGACACATACTATACTCTTCAACCCATGTCTTTGTTGAAGGTATTGTTAATGTGAACTATCGTCTAGGTTGTATCGTTTCTTAAATTCTAGAAAATCAATAAAAGTTTCATTAAAAAGATGGTGAATATGAGTTATGCCTTTGGCTCTCCACAAACTGAAAGAGATAAGCTTTTTGCTAACCAAAAAGTCAGAACTGAACCAAATAGATGAATATTTATTAGCATCAAGAGAGCAGTTAAGTTGTTTATGTATTATCCACCATGCTTGTAATATATACATCAAATAATTATAATACTGATGTTTCTTTGGGGAAGTAACACACTCACTGATCACTTTATTAGGAACACTAGGGACCTAATAAAATGCCCGAAGTGGTCTTCTGCTTTTGTAGCCCATCCGCCTCAAGGTTTGACATGTTGTGCATTCTGAGATGCTGTTCTGCTCACTACAATTGTACAGAGTGGTTATCTGAGTTACTGTCGCCTTGCTGTCAGCTCCAACCAGTCTGGCCATTGTCCGTTGACCTCTCTCATGAACAAGGCATTTCCATCCACAGAACTGCCGCTCACTGGATGTTTTTTTGTTTTTGGCACCATTCTGAGTAAACTCTAGAGACTGTTGTGTGTGAAAATCCCAGGAGATCAGCAGTTACAGAAATACTCAAACCAGCCCATCTGGCACCAGCAATCATGCCACGGTCCAAATCACTGAGATCGTCATGGTTACTTTCGTAACCTCCATTCCCTGATGGAGGGAACAAGACGTTGTGTCGATGTAGTGACACTAGGGGTCACTCTTGGGAGCCCCAAACACCTCTGCTTTTTTGAAAAAAGGCCAATGGGAATTGGTGAGTGGAATTTACATGCCACTCCCCCGGACATATGGTTATAAAAGGAGCTGGTATGCAACCAATCATTCAGGTTTTGTGCTAAGGAGCCGAGACCAGGTCCTGGCCATTTCAGCGGGCAAGAGGGACACAACGTCTCGTTACCTCCATCAGGGAACAGAGGTTACTAAAGTGACCATGACATTCCCTATCTGTCAATCACTCGACGTTGTGTCGATGTGGTGACACTAGGGGTCCCTATACAAAACGGCACAACTATCTGAACTGTGTCACGTGAACTGGTGGTGCGTGATGGGCAGACCACTGTGTGCCTCGTAGCCAGTGCACCAGGCCATCAGGTAACCTCCCCCAACGCTCTTATGAGCGTCGAACGTTCCTTCAGGAACAAGTCGACTGCCCAACAATAGGGACAGGCTAGCCTAGCCAAGGCCTCTTTTCCTGTTTTTTCTCCCCAAAAAGAGTGGAATTTGTTAACCGACTGGGAGCCATAAGTGTCTACGTCGGGGGGTGTCCCTCCCAAGGGGAGGGGGTATTTTGAGTGGAATACGTCACATGGTCTTACCGAGTCTTGTCGGAAGTATGTCATGTGGAGGGGTCCCATGGTAGGTCCTACCCGAAGGGGGAGGAGTTTCTACAAAGCATGGCGACCGGGGGCAGAGGGGCCTCTGCCCAAGGAAGACGCAGATTACCAACAGGGAAACGATTTTGCGGAAGATATCACATGGGGTCGCCTTCGAGGAGCCAGCACATGTGGAGCACCTACCTCAGTACAGGGCCTCATTAGCGCATGTACTGGGCGGCAGTGAGTTTCTCCGCAAACTCAACTGCCAGAGGGCTAAGGAGGAAAGTCATACAGGGATCACAGTCTGTGAACATGACTGGGAGTCAAGAGTGCACGTCTTTACCTCAAGGGAGGGGAAAGGCACTATGCGCAAGCGGTACACCCGGCCAGCTGTCCCGGATCTTACCTGCTCGTGCCTGCCAGTACACGGGACGAGACCGGCTCAACCCGGAGATTGTAGAACCTCGCAAAGGTGTTGGGTGCTGCCCAGCCCGCTGCTCTGCAGATGTCTGCCAAAGAGGCGCCACTGGCCAGGGCCCAGGAGGCCACCACACTCCTGGTTGAGTTGGCTCGTAACCCCGCAGGGGGTGGCACGTCCTGAGCCTGATTTGCCATCGCGATGGCGTCAATGATCCAGTGGGCAGCCCTCTGTTTGGAGATAGCGCTTCCTTTCCGCTGTCCACCAAAGCAGACAAAGAGGGGGATCATCGAATACCCCCTGGCCGCTCCACCATCGAGGGTAGTGAGAGCGGGGGAGCTGAAAGACCGGGAATGGGCAGTAATAGATGCCTCCCACAATCGTGTCAGCTCCTCATGCACTTCCGGAAAGAAAGGGACCGGGAATGGGCGTGGACGTGGGTGGTGCCCTGAGCCTAGGAACCAGTTGTCAAGCCACGAGGGTTCAGGGGAGAGTGGAGGGTTCCATTCTAGGCCAATGCTCGCAGCCACCCAGGAAAGCATGTCCGTCGTTTCCGCGTCGGCCTGAGACTGGGCGACCATTCCCGAAGGACGAAGCCCAGCCGAAGCCTCTGCATCAGACTGGACGAGCCCGCTCTCCAATGCTGCGCTCGACAGCTCATCGTCTTCCCGAGCTCCGAACAAGGTCTCATCCGAGAGCCTGACCGGGGAAAGCGAGCATGCTGGGGAATGGGAGGTCCATGGGGGGATACCCGGCGGAGGTGGTCCCATTCTTACGAAAGCAAGCCGCGACCGCAACGTTGCCATGGTCATGTTCTCGCAATGAGGACATTTAAGACAGCGATCGTGGCCGTCAGAAGCGGAGAGACAACGACCGCAACCTGGAATAACTCACAAATGGAAAGGCATCTTTAAAAAGACGTTCCGTGTGTGCCGCTCTTTTATTAACAAAAATATACTCTTTTAGAATATACTCTCTTATTTTCGCTTTGCCGAAGCGCCCAGGGGCATTCTCTGCACTCCACGGGTGCAGAGGGGGAGAAGCCGCTGAAATGCGCTGTAAATCCAGCAGTTTTGAGGTGCGTCTTTGGAGGGAATTGAATTCAGTGCACTGAATACAACAGCTCGGCTCTGAAGAGAAAGTCTGAATGAGTGGTTGCATACCTGCTCCTTTTATACCCGTATGTCCGGGGGAGTGGCATGCAAATTCCACTCGCCAACACCCATTGGCCTTTTTTCAAAAAAGCAGAGGTGTTTGGGGCTCCCAAAAGTGACTCCTAGTGTCACTACATCAACACAACATCGAGTGAGTGACAGATAGGGAACACATTTTTCCCCTTTCTGATGGTTGATGTGAACATTAACTGAAGTTCATCCCGTATCTGCATGATTTTATGCACTGCACTGCTGCCACACGATTGGCTAATTAGATAATCGCATGAATAAGTAGGCGTACAAGTATTCCTAATAAAGTGCTCAGTGAGTGTATATGGTAGATCATATGAAGAAAGACCTTTGCATGACATACTTTCAATATCTAACCAGGAATATTGATCAGATTTCAAATGGAGCAACTTATAGATGACCTGTAGCTGAGCTGCCAAAAAAAAAAAAAAAAAAAAAAAAAGGGTATATAGTTTAGTGCAAATATGTCTTTAAGATTTGCAGATACATCTATATCCAGATGTGTATGGGAAGATGCAGAGAGAATTCTTGGCTATGGCAGAATGTTGGTGAGGGGCTGAAGTCTCCGTATTGCCCAATCGCTTAGACCTCTTATATTGTAAACCTCCAGATCTGATCCAAGGACTGAAAACATTTACACTTTATTAAATAATATCACAAACCTAAAAATTTAAAAAACAAAAAAAAAAACATATTGTTTCTTGTGCCTTTCCATGATCTCCTTGGGAAATCATTCTTTCTGAACAGGGTTCCTTTCAGTAGAGGTCGGCCGATAGTGGATTTTGCTGATACGATAACTAAGGTGGTGGGAAAGGCTGATAACCGATTAATCAGCCAATAGTTTTTAAAACTGATTCATAGAATGTCAAAAACATTTTGTATTCTTTCTTTACTATGGTGGGCAAAGACAAAGAGTCCAAAATGAAAAAAATTCCTAGATGCAGTTTATTGTTCAACCAAAATCCCCAAAATAATCAGAAAAAAATGAAGATTTGGTGCATAACAAAGGACTATTACATTTATGCATTTGGCAGACACTTTTATCCAAACTGACTTACAGTGCCCTGATTACAGGGACAATCCCCCTGGAGCAACCTGGAGTTAAGTGCCTTGCTCAAGGACACAATGGTGGTGGCTGTGGGGATTGAACCAACAACCTTCTGCTTACCAGCTTACCAGTTCAGTGCTTTAGTCCACTACACCACCACCACTCGACTATTAAGTATAAACAAGCCCAAAACACACCAGGGATTCTTACTTTGAAATTATGAAATGATAAAAAACTATTGCCACAGAATTTTGCCGATAATCGATAGTTCCAAAAAGCAACTATTGCTATAGATTAATTGGTAAAACTAATATATCGTCTACCTCTATCTTTCAATTATTTTCCCTTGGACTTGATCCATTATTTTTGGTGTGATTGAGTTCTTAGTGAGTTTACCCATCTTGTAGACTAGATGAAATCACAGTTTCTGCCTGTTGCAGTGGCGCTTTTAAAGATCTGCTTCGGCATCATAGGTTGGTGTATGCTCTGGTATGCCCGTGAAAACTAGAAACTAGTCTCTCATGCTGCGGCATTGCAAATCTAGGATTGAATCTTTCAAATACTTAATCTCATTAGTGAAATTGGTGATGGTGCCTTGGAAACTGGAAACTGCTTCTTTTAATTTAGCGTATTCTTCTAAAATGTTCTCAATCAGTTTGTTACTAAATACACACTTGTTTTAAATTCTTTAATGTCACTTTTTAGAGTATCCAGCATGTCAAGTTTCGAGAGTTTTTTGTGTATAGCCAGAAGAATATCGTGACTCACGTTTGCAGTCTCCATTCCAAATGTTTGTTTTTTTCCCACAAAGTTGGAAAAGTGGAGAAAAAAAAATTACATTTAACACAAACTGACCACCAACTGCCACCATTTTCTTTCTTCAGCTCAACTGCTGTGGAATCGTATGCACAGGAATGTGGGATTTTATAGGCAGACGTTCTGTGTCTCCATCCAAAAGAGACGATTGACCAAGTACCAAGTCTAGCAATAAGAGACTAGCAATGGAAAGATCGAAGTCCCCATACCAGGAAGATAACTACAGTGACAAGGTTAAGCTCTGGCAAGCAAACCTTCTCTTCAAGTTTCGTGCATTTACTTGTTCCAGATAAAGAAACTTGTGCCAACATAAGGGCTGTATATCTGCATGTTCCAGACTCCAGGAACCCTTTGGTGCTACCAGGAGATCAGCATCCTTCATGTTCAAGGCTGTTGAAATGGAATCCAGCTCCTTCCCCACTGTAACGTGGCCCAGTGAAAGACGTCGCCGTCACTGAACTCATTGCTAGATCAAGCTGAATGTAAGTATCACTTCCAAACCTCTTTCCAGAGTCCTTGGAATTAGTGTATACTATCAGTTTATGATTCTCTAATGTTCATAGATTGCATAACCTGTGTATCAAATGTTTATTTCTTGTCACCTTATTAATTAACAGAGAAACAATAATTTATCTTTTCATAAGATAATAATAGTCATACTTTGCCATTACAACAACAAATTCAACCACTTGCATCTTTCCTTTTATTTCCACTTTATTTACCTATTCATTTATATCATCATTTAGCATATTAGTACCATTTATTTGTTGTTAGTGTCCCTCCCTCCAGTTTACATATTTCTAAATTATTAAGTGGTCCATTTCATTCTTATACTGTTAAAGTGAAATAATTGTATAATTTATTTTGGAGGATGGAGGGAGGCGTATCTGACATTCATAAACACACACACATACACACCTTAAGTGACGTGTGATCAAAAATCACCTCGTACTTTGGTGTCTTGTGTGAGGCCCAGTTCATTTCAATTGGTGCCATGTACAATTCTTACTACACTCAGTAGACAGGATGTTACATGAACATTGGATTCGGACGTGCCTTGATCCCTTCCTACCTCCGTATACAGCTTCTGAAGGCAGCATTTTCCAGTTTTCTGACACACAGCCATGAATTAAACCAGTGGTTCTCAACCAGGGGGTCGGGACCTACTAGGGGGCCTCAGCACGCTTCCAGGGGGGCCTCAAGATCTCTTAAAATTATTTAAAATATGATAGATTATTATCATTTTTATATAATTATTAGAATTCAACTTATTGAAAATGTTAAAAATATGTAATAACTCCCTTCAACAGCTTGCTTTTTATGAAGAAAATAAAGTTCTAGACATTTCTGGAATCACAAGTTTTAAGAAATATCTTATAATATAGATATCTAATAGCCTACATGGGGGGCCTTCGAATATTTTCTCCGACAATGGGGGGCCTTGGAGTCAAAAATGTCTAGTTCCTTTATTCTGCGTTTTTGGAGCTTGAAAAATTTGGACCCCATTGACTTGCATTGTACAGAGAAATACAAACCCTTCAAAATATCTGCGTTTGTATCCCAGTGAAGAAAGAAAGTCATACAAGTTTGAGACGACACAAGAGTGAGTAAATAATGAGAGAATTATCATTTTTGGGTGAACTATCCCTTTAATTTTGAGCAGTAAAAGTCACAACCCCTTTATGATGTCATGATGAATCTGTATTGAGATAGAATAATATCATGAGGAAACACATTTAAGAGAGAAGGAAAAATCATGTGGAAGAAACGATAACGCAAGTGTGTAGAACAGTAAAAGCCATTTTAATGGTACCATGACAGCAGAGTGGCAATATTTTCAGTTATGAATATACAGTACATTTCCGCATCATTAAATTTATCATTACAGAAATTGCTTTAGATTGTTTTAAACTAACATGTTTTCTGTCTCAACATTTACTTCCATCAGTAATGGGCTTGCAGGCTTCCATGACTGCTTCGAGATTTGCTACTTCCTGATGATTGTAGGTGCCACTGACCCAGGTACTGCGCATTGCCATGTTGCTATATACTCTGTTGAGCTGTGCAGTGAACAGGACGGTGGTTTTTAAGATAATGCTCTTCACTACAATGCTGCACATAGTGTTAGGTGGTGTCTCTACTTCCAGAGTGTACCCAGAAGTAGCTTTGTCTATGTTTGTTTTAGTTTTAGAAATGGAAGGACTAATCTCTGCTTTTAGATCCATCTTGGCTAGTAGTGGAACTTCAAGCTCAATTGACCCTCCAAATATACTAGTTAAACCAATTTGGAAAGAATCTGTTGTTTCAAAGCCACTCTCAATCGTCACCACTTGTTTGGCTGCTTTGCAGTTCTTGTTATTAGCTGTTATCTTCCTCAACACTTCTGCATTTTCTTTTTCTTTTTGTGGTGTCATTTTATAGGTAACATTGGACAAAAACTCTTCTGCAATGTCATAGTTTAGAGTGAGGACTTCACTCTGTTTGTTTTTTTGTAGTTGATTGTCAATTTTAATTGCACTGTTTGCTTTCATATAACCTAACCCAGTGTCAGTTTTAGCAATAAAGTAACCATCACAAGTCTCCACTGGCAAAGGAGGAAAATTATCATTTGAGGATGGCTGCCATTGCAGAATTTCAAATTCGTCATCATTTACAAGATACATAATATTATTAATATCAGTAATCTTTTTACTGTTTGTAGCTTTTTGTGGTAAAAATGTCATACAAGATTTATCCCCACTCTTAATAAAGCATGGCTTACAGTCTTCATGTCTAGCAACATAATAATCTGTCATTGTTGCATCGTCATAGACAGTAACTGCATTTGGAGGCACTTCCTGCGTTTTATCTTTGGGGGAGACCCATATCAGTTTGCTGCTGAGTTGAGTTTCTTTGTGGCCCTTGTGAAACAGGCGTTTCGTAAATCGAACAATCCGACCAAGCCCACCACGCAGACGCTGGAAAGAATTTTTAATCCCTACAAGACAAAAATCCACAACAAATTATATACAGACCCGTGACTTTGTTAATTATAGCTTGTTATATCAGTTTTCATTTAAGAGTGATTATGAGACAATCATCAATGAGTAGACAGTGAACAAACAGAATCATCTCCAGCACAGTGTTATTGTCATTAATGACAATGATACCAAAACTAGCTGTAAAAATATTTGTTAACCAAAATTAAAACAAAAACTAAACTGAAATTATAAATATGCACTACAATATGAATGGGAACTGAATAAAATAAAATAGAGAAAATGACTTTTGTTTTTGTATTTTCAATCAGTTCTGGATTGTCTAATAGAAATGATCTCCCAAGCCTAATTGACTATCAGTGTATTCCATCATAAAGAGCCGCCGTCTGATCGACATGTAAAACAATCAGCCACAGTTTGCTTGTCATATGTGACGTTTAGGGGCATGTAAATATGTGAAAGGGGCTTTTGACAACAACAATAATAAAGCAGCATGCAGAAAAGTGGTGACAGTGAATAATGATGCAACAGTCTCAAGGACATCACAAAAGAAGTCTTGTTTATGACCTAACTAAACTACATGATCTCAAACAAAACTCCTGAATCTATCTATGGCAAGTGTTTAAAGGCTTTAAAACCTACTCGCATATTAGGGCTGGACGTTATGGCTACAAAAATTATATCTCAATATTTTTCAGCCTATCGATGGTATTCAATAAAATTATACAAATTATGTATTTGCTCTGAAATAGCTTAAAAGTTTTTTTCTTTTTTTTTTTTTTTTTAAATCAGAAGAACCAAATAATGAAGGCATGTTTCCCACAGTTTTTACTAATCGTATACAAGGGAGAATGAGATCTTATCATTTTCATTGATATGCACTTTTATATACAATGATACATAGTAGCTTAATAAAAAGCATTATTTTCCATCATATATTTTTTACAAAAATATTTTTGGTGAATGAACAAGATGTGCAAAAATGTTTTTTTTTTTCTTGTTTTTTTAACCCATTTGAATATTGCATAATACTAAATTATTACTGTGCGACCCAGTAAAGTTTATTATTATTATACAATACTGAATTATCATTATTATTTTAAGGATTACATTATTATTATTATTATTATTTATAAAAGTAACATATTTCTGTCCTATATTATTTGGTCCGGTGTTGAAATCTTCTGTATGGTATCCACAATGGAAGTGGATAGACTATTACAGAGTAAACAACTAACTGACTCGGACATCTATCTCATCTATCTCGACGACTGGCTAATCCTAGCTCACTCTCGAGACATGTTGTGCGCACACAGGGACTTGGTGCTCTCACACCTCAGCCGTCTAGGGCTTCGGGTCAACGGGGAAAAGAGCAAGCTCCTCCTGGTTCAGAGCATCTCTTTTCTCGGTTTGGAGTTGGACTCCCAGTCAGTGCTGGCCTGTTTGAAGGTGTTCAAACAGAAAACAGCGGTTCCACTGAAACTTTTTCAGAGGCTCCTGTGGCATATGGCATCCTCGGCGGTAGCCACCCCGCTCAGGTTGATGCATATGAGACCGCTTCAGCACTGGCTTCAGACTCGAGTCCCGAGATGGGCATGGCGCCACAGGACACATCGCGTGGTCATCACGCCGGTCTGTCACCGTCTTTTCAGCCCTTGGACCGACCTCTCGTTTCTACAGGCAGGTGTTCCTTAGAACTGGTCTCCAGGCACGTCGTGGTGATGACGGATGCCTCCAAAACGGGCTGGGGTGCTGTTTGCAATGGGCACACAGCCGCCGGCCTGTGGACGGGCCCGCGACTGCATTGGCACATCAACTGCCTCGAGTTGTTGGCAATTCTGCTCGCCCTGCGGAGGTTTCGTGTTAGTTCGGACAGACAACGTGGCAACGGTAGTTCCTTAGGGAAGCACGACCTGATCATCAGGTTCCTAAGAGGCGCCAGGAGGCTGAATCCCTCCTAACCATGCCTCGTTCCCTCATGGGACCTCTCTTTAGTTCTTCAGGGTCTACAGAGAGCCCCCTTTAAGCCTTTGAAGTCAGCCGAGCTTAAGGCACTCTCCTTGAAGACTGCCCTCCTGACTTCGCTCACTTCCATCAAGAGGGTAGGAGATCTGCAAACATTCTCTGTCAGCGAAACATGCCTGGAGTTTGGTCCGGGTTACTCTCATGTGATCCTGAGACCCCGACTGGGCTATGTGCCCAAGGTCCCCACCACCCCTTTTAGGGACCAGGTGGTGAACCTGCAAGCGCTGCCTCAGGAGGAGGCAGACCCAGCCCTGTAGTTGCTGTGTCTGGTGCGTGCTTTACGCATCTATTTTGATCACACGCAGAGCTTTAGGATCTCTGAGCAGCTCTTTGTCTGCTTCGGTGCACAGCAGAAAGGAAGCGCTGTCTCCAAGCAGAGGATCACCCACTGGCTCACTGACGCCATAAATATGGCATATCACGCCCAGGACATGCCGCCCCTGGTAGGGCTTCGAGCCCATTCTACCAGGGGTGTAGCGGCTTCCTGGGCCCTGGTCAGGGGTGCCTCTCTAACAGACATTTGCAGAGCAGCAGGCTGGGCAACACCCAACACCTTTGCAAGGTTCTACAACCTCCGTGTGGAACCGGTTTCTTCCCAGGTAGTGGCACGCAATACAAGCAGATAAGCCCGGGATAGCCGGCCGGGTGTATTGCTTGCACATAGCGCCTTCCAACTCCCTTTGAGCTGAAGACGTGTGGCATTAGTAGTGTTCACAAACTTTGTTCCCTGGTTGACTTCCTCCGAGCCCTGTGGCAGTCGAGTTTTCAGAGAGACTCGCTGCTGGCCCAGTACACGTGCTAATTAAGAGTCCTGTTCTGGGGCAGGTGCTCCGCATGTGGCGGTTCCCTGTAAGGCTAACCCCATGCGATATATATCTTCCACTAATTTGTTTCCCTGTTGGCAAACTGCGTCTTCCTTGGGCAGAGCCCCTCTGCCCCAGTCTCCTTGTTTGTAGTAACTCCTCCCCTGTTGGGTAGGATCTACCTTGAAGACTCTCCACTTGGTCGGAAAGACCATGTGACGTATTCTTCCACTTAAATATCCCCCCCTCTCTTTGGGCGAGGTGTGGTCTCCGCGGTGTCTTCCCTTTGGGAGGGACACCCCCTGACTAGACCTGGCAGCCCAGTCGGATAATCCCCCTTCTTTTTTAGGGAGCGGAAAAAGAGAAGGTCAGCCTGTCTCTATCTTTTGGGTAGTCGACTTGTCCCCAAAGGGCCGTTCGACACTCATAACTCATAATTGTGTCACTACATCGACAAAACATCTCGTTCCCTCCATCAGGGAACGGAGGTTACACAAGTAACCATGATGTTTTCCCTGCATAGTAAGCTGGGATAGGAGAAAGTTTTTTTTTAAACACCGAAAACGTTACATCTGTTTTAAATACATCATTATTTATAAATTTGAGTAATGCTGTGATGTTACATATTTTTATTTAAAGGTAACATCCCTTACAAAAAAATCTGAACTAGCTGCAGACTTGCCGCAAATTTGCTGCTTGCCCACACTCACACACACACACTGACACACACACATATATACACACAAACACACACACATAGAGACTCGAGTGGCCACCAATAAACAGAGCCATGATATAAATGCACTCCCACGACTTGATCAATACAACAGTTTCTATTTTACCCGAAATTATGTTTTATATCTGTTTATATCTCCAAGATTCCCTCCTGGACTACATGAAGAGACAGTACATGTTAATGGATGAATGGAAATGAATGTACACAAATGTACACACCATGTAAAATAAATGTGCAGATGGGGTGGAGGAGGTATTCCAGAAGAATTGTTGCTGGAGACAGGTATGCAAGCCTTTATATACTCTAATGGTGATTGCAAGATTAGATGAACCTGCTCCTCCAAAAATTACATTTGAAATTCCAGTTCACGAGTTCGCGTGTTCATATAATTTTGGCTTGCTGTCTGCAATGGAGTGTCCCAAACGCAAAACTCGACTTGTGTTCCAAGATTCCTACAAAAACATGTCATGGGCAACAGCGAAGTTGAGCCAATATTTCTGAAAAATAATGAGTTTGCATGAGCTGGAAATGATGTCCTCAGTGCCAGTTAATGGTAAGAGGACATCACACTTGACCCCCCAAAAGTGTATATAAGCAGAACAAAATAAATTAATTGCATTTGTGAGTTGGCAAGGAGGAGGGAAGCAGTGTAGCTGTGATGACAACTGTTCTGTAGGAGCTAGGAGTAAAAGCACTATTTCAGCAACTGATTAGTTGAGAGCATTGTAAAGGTGTTCCGGTGGAGGCAGTTGTATAGTTAATTAGTGATGCTGTATAGCTGATTAGTGAAAAGTGCTAAGCTGATATTAAAAGGTGTTCATTTGGGTGCATAGTAGACAAAACAATAGTAAAAGGTGCTCCTGTGGGAACAGAGTTGAGCACTGCTGCGGCAGAAAAGTAGATGAGATAGAAAAGTCAAATGTGCCCCCAAGGAAGCAGAATTAAAACACTGCTGCAGCAGTAGAGTAGCTGACACTCTATAGTAAGAGAAGCTTCTGCAGTAGCAGAATGAAAGCACTACTGTGGCAGTAGAATAAAAAGGGCTTTCTGCAGGAGGCAGAGTTATATTATATATTAAATATTGCTGCTGCAGTAGAGTAGTTGAGACAGTATAGTAAAAGATGTTCCTGCAGGAATGTAGTACAAGTACTGCTGTGGCAGTAGAGTAAAAGGGGCCTCCTGCGGGAGGCAGAGATAAAGCACTTCTGTGGCAGTGGAATAGATGAGACAGATAATAAAAGGTGCTCCTGTGGGAGCAGAGATAAAGCACTGCTGCGGCAGAGGAGTTGATGAGACAGGTAAGTAAATGCAATTCTGCAGAAGCAGGGAGTAAAACACTGCTGCAGCTGTGGGGTACCTGGGACAGTAGAAATGTTGCTTTGCAGGAGCTGAATGAAATCATGAAATCATTGCTGCTTTATCCAAATTAGTTAAGTAAAACTGGCTAAAACCGACTCCTGTCGGGGAAGCAATAAGTGAGTCTGCAGACACAATTGTCAAGAAAAAGTAGGATCTGTGGACGGCTGCAAAGGCAGAGGTAAAGAACCCAACACACACCTGAAAGGGTGAGTGGGGTTAAAGGGAACCTGCAGATGCTGTATGTCAGGTAAATTGTGAAAACACCTGTAGATGCACTTTTGCAGAATCAATGTATCAAATTCCTATGAGCACCTGTAGAGAAATTGGAAATACTCCTGCAGACACCTGTAAAGGGAAACAAAAGGTTAGGGTGAGCAGATTTGCACAATACAAATGAACAAAACTATGAATTTATAACAGGATAATATAACATTTACAGATAATGTAAAAGTAATGTGTAAATTACGCATTTGCAGAAACACTCAGCATTAAGATGGCACTATAAATTAGGGCAGTTAAAGAATAGTTGAGCCAGAGTAGTAAATGGAGCTTCTGCGGGAGTGGAGTTAAATAACTTCTGTGACAGTGGAGTATTTGAACCAGAATAGTAAAAGGAGGTCCTGCGAGAGCGAAGAGAAAATACTGCTGTGGCAGTACAGTATTTGAGAGCATAGTAAAGGAGCTCCTGTGGGAGTGGGATCACTGCTGTGTTTCAGCTGCTGTGGAATCACCTGTAGATTCACTTCTTTAAAAACTATCAAACTTAGAAACTGTGAACACCTGTGGAGGGATTAGAAAAAAGTGTTGTGTACACACCTGTAAGGCAAGTAAAAGGTTAGTTATGAATACATATCTTGTATTTATAACATTTACAGATATAGCAGTGAAATCTACACTCTTGCACTTGCGGAAATGCCTATCAAGTGCATAAAACAACCCTAACAATTAGGATTGTTAAAGAATTAACCATTGTCTAACCCCAAATAACCAAATCAAATAGGGAAGCGCTAAAATGACCACTGTACTGAGAATCACCTCATGTATCAAAGGTATAAGGATGGCTCCTGTAGCACAGCTGGTAGAGCATGGTGCTTGCAACTCCAATATCAAGGGTTCAATTCCCAGGGAACACACAAATTGATAAAATGTATACACTGAATGCACTGTAAGTCACTTTGGATAAAAGCATCTGCCATGCATACATGTTCATGTAAATGCAGGGAACCAAGGCCTGGCGGAGTGTATTTGGTCTCATTTTAACCAAGAGAAATTGCTCTAAGTAACTGTTGGGCTGTAACATATGCTAACTTTACTTGCTTTACTCTGGTCTGCAAGTGCTTTTGTACTCTACTCGTTAACACAACTCACAGTTTTATGAGTGGTATGCAAAATCAAGTAAAATCAAATAAAGCTCAAAATATTACTCTGTTTGTCAGCAAGGCTTTGGGTATCTAGATGCTTTACTTACAGAGAATGTGCTTGAAGATGGTGAGCTTTGGCTCAGAGAACTTAATTGAGCATACATTTTTTATTAATCATAAATGAAAAAAAAACAACACAAAATAAAGTCAGTGCTGGCATGCTGGGAGCTAGCAAATCAGTAGCATTGTTCAATATGAAATAAGAACAAAAGGAGCATTGTTTGTGAGATTAAAATAAGATGGATTCAATTAACCTGCATGAAGTGTTTGTCCTGGGCTGTGGAGGGAAGAGGAGGGAAAATTGTTTAAAAAAAATCCATAGAAAGAATGTTTGCTGCATGATTAATGGGGCTGTGCAGCGATCTCCAAGGCTGTTACGAGAAGAGGAGGAACCTGTGTGGAAGAATATAAACAAGACGTGGGAATGTCCTCAGTTTATATTACCGCTGTACATGGTTAAGTGATGGAAACCACCCCCCCTTTTTGCTTAGGAAAGAAAAGTTAAAAGGACAGAAGCTGTATACACAGACAGCTGAATGGGTGAATGGCCCAAAGCAGTTGGCGCTTGCAGCAGCAGCCTCACGCTAAAATGTCTGCTCTGGTTAGGCGAAAAAAGGGGGTCACATGGCTGTAATAAGAGTGGCAGTCACTATAACTGTGAAATATTTAGAATTAGTGAGCTGCTGCTTCAGCATTTTTTTCTTTTTTTGGAAACCCTGTTAACTACAGTGGAGGGATTTTGGCTGATCAGTAAAGTGCTTTGAGCAGAGCAGAGGAAAGGGCCATGCTGTCTGTAGTGGGTAAGTGGACAGAGCCAAATGGTGGAGGAATTGTCACGGGAGAGAGATATGCGAGCATTTAGCACTCTAGTTTAGATTAACCCGTTCCTCCTGAAATTACATTTTTGAACTCCAAAAAATCTAAAGTTCAATGTGTAAACATTAGTTAAGGCACTATGAACTAACATGAACTTTTTTATTAATTTTTATTAACTAACATTGACAAAGATTAATAAATTCTGTAAAAACAAAAATATATTGTTCATTGTTAGTTCATGATTCCTAATGCATTAACTAATGTTAACAAATACAACCTTATTATAAAGTGTTACCACTATCATTATATTACAAATCTAATAGAATTCTGGAAAAAGAAACACAATACTCCTTGTTTGAGTTCACATCAAATCTTGTCACATGTCTTACCTGAATGGTCACCTGTGAATTTAAGAGCAGAGTTGTTGAGACTGAGGTACTTCACTAATGAACTTCTTCTGTATCGATCCAGTACACTGCATCACATTTGCCACCCTTACACTCACATATATCCCAGTCCTGATGCAAATCTAGCTGTGCTAATCACCATACACGATCACTCATCTCAGATACGAGGGAACTTGTCTGGATGTCTTGGTATCTATCATTTACATTAAAACGTCTGAACAAACTAATTCACTAAAATCAATTAGCCTTTCCAAATGCAACATGAGAGAGAGAGAGAGAGAGAGAGAGAGAGAGAGAGAGAGAGAGAGAGAGAGAGAGAGAGAGAGAGAGAGAGAGAGAGAGAGAGATTTTAGGAGGATGTGGTTAATTTTTAATTAAATTAATTTTAATTGTTTTCTTGCTGTTATGCTTGGATATATTTTCTGGTAGGGATGTTGAAGCTTATATTGGTTGTCATGCTTTCAAAGTATTGAACATTATTTGGGAATATTGTGTTTTCTAATCATCATGTGCTTAATGGGCTACATTTTCTGGTGAAGTTACAAGGTAGTTCCCATGAATGTTTACTCATCTCAATAATTTCATAGCACAGTGATGTACATATTAATTTGCTTAGCGTGAACCATCTATCTAGTATGACTTATTATTGTAATTGATTTATTGCATATTTCTGCATATTATTTTCATTTTTGATAAAGTATATTTCATCCCCATCATTACTTAAACTTTTGTGTTTCTAGTCTACAGCAGGGCACTTCATCTACTTTCCTGCAGGGTCAGATTATTCAGTTGAAATCTCGACGGGAGCAGTGTCATCTCTACATTAGGGGCAGGTGGGACTGTGCTCTAATAGATGTAGTGCTATTGTGCAAATGCAATATTATTAGGGAAAGTTTATAAAAATTATTAGGGATGTTTGTGCTTGGCATCATGTTCAGAGACTGTTAGAGTGACAATCATGCGTCACTCTAACAGTTTTTATTTTTTATCCGTCATACATTTTTTCATTTTACAAGTAATTGGGCTACATTCAGGGCCATAGCATCCATTATAATTATAACAGTGTATAGGCCTAAATGATAGATTTTTTTATTTCCCAAGAGCAAGTGTGGTGAAACTAAGGAGTTCTAGGGCAAAAATTCTACTTGTCCATCAACTGCTGTGCAAAAACAAGATTTTTAAACTTTGTTGATTAAAGTGAATATATACAGTACATGTACAGCTTCAAACATTTTCTTTAATGAGCCTGATTTCAACATAAAGTGTCACAGATGAGAAGCATACACATCTTTGAAGTTCCGTTAATACTGGTCCTCTACTAAAATAACTGACAATTCTGCTCTAAATGTAATGTTTGCACTTAGATTAAATGCAAGTGTATTGGCAGAAACAATGTTCCGCTTTTTTCATGCTTTTTTTTTATTTTACTTTTTTGCACTTGACTCACTGATGTAATATTTTTTGTATACAGTCATGAAATCAGAGACACTCTCTTCAAAATCCAAACACAATTAGTTAAAAGAGATGCATACTACCAGGTGTAAATGGTGATGCAGTCTGTTAAAATATACCTTAACGCCAGGGAATATACAGGCCACACACACAAACAACGGGAGTGTGTGAGAGAAAGAGAAGTAAAAACTGATGCACTAGGTTAAAATTATTTTCTTGTTTCTTTTTTATCTGTCAAAATGATGGACAGCATTTGGAATTATGCTCCAACATTTTAATCTAAAACCATGTGGTTAATGTTTCAACTCCACTGCTCTAGCATTTTAATCTAAAACCATGTGGTTAATGTTTCAACTGAGTCAAAACATTAACCACATGGTTTAAGATTAAAATGTTGGAGCAGTGAGCAAGTGTGCAAGTTTTTTTTTCTATTTTTGGTCATGCTTCTTTTTTGACTCGGCACCTTGCAAAATTTGCTTTGGTGTGTGTAGGTTCTTACATATAACATGAAGTGAGGTATCTCACATCATCGCCCTCCTTTCAGTTTGCATGGAGAAGAGATATGCAGAGAATGAGGCAGCAACAAGTAGCTGTAGTTTATTTTAGGGAGGTGGGACTCCTGAAGGGCTGTAGCAATTGGTCTGTCAGTCTTGACAAACGGGGTGTCATTGGAGCTTCCGCAATCGGTCATGCCTAAGCATTCCCTTAGTGAGATGCTTCACTTCATGTTATCATATAACCAGGGTTACGTGAGTAAAAACTTGTTTTAAAAGCTCAGTGTTGAGGCAACTTCTCCCAAATCCTTAATTATTATTTCTAACCTAAACAAAACCAGAAAGATTATCATCATATATAGTAATGATTACTCATTTAAACAGCTAATATATCTGTCTTGTTTTCTCTGGTATGCGTGTGTGTGTGTGTGATGCTGAACCTTCATTGTGTTTACTTGGTAGCCTGTGTGTTATAATGATCTTTGACAGCGACAACAGAACTAATTGTAAATGCTTTGTATACTGTTTATAGCAATAAATGTTGACATTAGAACCAGAAAATATGTTTTATTTTAATCTTGTTAATAATGTTTCCATAATGTATATAAAAAGTACATTTAGTGCACTGTCTACTTGTCTCAGTTATATATACTGAGCTTTCCAAAATTGAGTACCCCTGTTTTAGACTGAAGTGAAGAATGTTGAAATGAATTCTAGAAAGCCAGCAAAGCCCTGCCCTAACATCAGAGAGAAAGTTTTCCATAATGCATCACTATCAACATGCAAGATTATCCCTGTATTTTACATTTTGCCTTCCCACATGTGATTATACTGGCAGTTACTATATCTTTTTAATGTGCAAACATGTATATTTAACTTGCCGATATTAATTATCTCTTTGTTCAATATTCTCTTTGTACTTTGCTATCATAAAATGATTTTAAACAGTAGATCCACAAGTGCTTACATTTTCATGACCTGATAAAGTAGTTGGCCGTTACATGGTTATAAAACAGGTAAACAGCATAAGACTTACAAACTTGTTCAAATGTGAGAGTTTTTTTTTTTTGGTGATCAGTCATGCTGCAACTGTGAAAATAATGTCACTTGAATAAAGTAATAAGTCTTGATATTTGGGAAAACTCCAATAAAAATAAAGAAGTAAATGTACTTCCTAACAGTACATCATCATATTATCAACATTTTGATGACACGTTTTGGTATGTTTCTGAATGTTGAGCATTAAAATATGCATGTCACTCCTCCAATATAGACTGACATGTTGAAGGTAATAAATGTTTACTCATAAAATGTAGTCTTTAAAATATCCCTGAATTTGTTCACAAATGAGAGGATCGAGTTCACGCAGCCTCTTGAATGATGTCAGTACATTGGAATTTTCAAATGAAAGCAAAACCAATGAAGATTGTGAACAGCGTTCTGTTGTAAATAAACCGAGCTTCTGCTTAAAAATGCCAACACGCTTATGTCATGTGAGAAGTTGCATGAATCGTTTCTTCTTTTATGAACGCACATTGGAGAGCAACCCGAAGTAAACAATTATAGTGAAAAGGACTTAAATATTAATCTGTTTCTCACTCAAAGTGATTGTATCGCTTTAAAAGACATTAATTTAACCACTGGAGTCATAAGGTATAAGTCAAGATAAGTCATATGGATAAGGAAAGGGGCTAGCTTCGTCCCCCCTGGGTGTTTGCCATCAGTCCTGGTGTATTTATGAAAAATCAGACCCAACCAAGATCATAGTCCAAGAGGCCTGGTTAGGTCACACAACCTGAAGTCTTCTCAAGAATAAACAGGACTGTGCCCATTCTGAAGGCATTCTTTGATGTTGAGAAGGACACCACGCCTGATTTTCACTTACATACACAGAAAAGAACCATAGATGGGGAAGGACCAATAAATGCCTGATATTTCTTTTGTGGCTTGCCTGTGGAACATCCTTTATAGTTTAATCTTGAGCCTTCAGTATACCCATAACAAGGGCAAATAGGGCATGCAACTTGTTCCACAGTGCACTGATCAATCATCCTCCACTCATTATAAGAAGGCCTACAGATGCTAAAGTAGAGGGAATTCGGCAAGGATTTGAGAGGTTGGGTTGGCATGCTGCCTTTATGAGGGCTGCGGGAGATATAGATGGCTGCCACATCAGAATAAGAAAGAAATTAGGCTAGTGCTACTACAACGTACAAAATTAAGTTTTACCCATCCATCAAGGCAATTTGTAACCCCAATACAAGGTTTCTGGATATTTTTGTCGGCTTCCCAGGATCGGTGCATGACTCCAGGGTCTTAAAAAAACATACAGTGGTGGCCAAAAATATTGTCACCCTTGGTAAATATGAGAATAAGGCTGTGAAAAAACAAATCTGCATTGTTTATCCTTTTGAGCTTTCATTAAATAAATGCACAAAAATCTAACATTTAATTGAAGTAAAGCGATTGAAAGAGAGGAAATATCTAACTATTAAATAAATATTTTTCTCCAAAACATGTTTGCCACAATTATTGGCACTGCTAGAAATTCTTATATTTTACTTCAGTTAAAGGTTACATTTTTGTGATTTTTATTTTTGTTTATTTTTTTTGAATGAAAGATCAAAAGGTTTTTATTTTATTTTTTTTTAATTCACAGAATTCCTTGCTCATATTTACCAATGGTGCCAGTTTTTTGGCCACCACTGTAATGTCTCTGCATTAAGACTGAACCCAGCACCTGGCTTTTTCATTCTTTGGAGATATACCCTGTTTACAAGAGCCAATCTGCCTCATTACACCTTTCATAGAGCCAGTGTAAGGGGCTGTTGAAACAGGCTTTAACAAGCACCACGCAAATGCCCAATGTGTTATAGTAAGAGCCTTTGTAATGCTGAAGATTAGGTGGTTGGCAATATTCCTGCAATCAGTGATGGATTGCCATACATTTGCCTGAAAAGTTGTCGCGGTGTGCACCATTCTACTCAAAACCTGGGCTTGCCTACAGGAAATGAAGAGGATTCAATAAATACAGAGGTGTCGATGTTCCTAAGAAAACAATCTAATATTGAGACTGTTTTACTATCTGGTTATTAGTCCCTGATTCCAGGGTGGTGCCCCGTCAATGTTAATCCTTATTAATATTCTATTGATTTTTGATAATTGATAATTATCTTTGATGATTTTTGAATTTGAATGATCAATAAGCTAGTGTTAATTTTAATTAATGTTTCATCGATGTTAATGATTAGTGATTATCTTTGATAATTGTTGATTTAAAGGATTAAAAAAGCTAACACTGATTCTCATCAATGTTCTATTGATTTTAATAATTAATAATTATCTTTGATAATTATTAATTATTGCTGATAACCAAACCCGCTCCTAAACGTAGCGCACTACATTTACTGGAGCCCCATATGAGGTTTTAATGAGTTAGATTAAATTAATTAATTTCAATATTAATTAACAACTAAAGAAATAATTAACAATTATTTCTGATAGTAACACTGATCTAAACAACCAGTAAAGCCCTACATATTTTTCTGCTCCTATAAAACATTATAGCCTCAATTATGGTTTTATATCAAATATAAACACAAACAAACAAATACATAAATAAAAGGCATGTCAGTTAAGTACTTTTATTTTCTATTTAAATGAAAAATTTTGGAAAATATAATGCTTTTACTGCAATTGTTAGCTGAATACATTAATACATGACTGTGATTAAATAATTCCAAATGCATAAATCACTCATTAATAAAATATCATATACATTATATATATATATGTATACAAATACATAACGTGAAAGAGTCAGTAAATGTATATGCAAATTAATTAGCAGACCCACATTGCTCCACACATTAAGGCTGGGACAGAAATGTGTACATTATTTTATCTTTTATAGAGAGAGCATTTTTCTTAAAATACTGACAACCAATCATTCAAGGAAGCGCAAAGTCCCATGAAAACACAAAATAGATGCAATGAAGGCTAAATTTCACAAAAATATCTGCACAATCCTCTATGAAATCTTCACCATCCATCACTGTGTATTTTGGTGTAATTGAGTGGCAGCCCCTCTGCAGATAATAAGGTTGTGGGGTCCAACAGCATCTGTCTGAGTAGATATACACAATTAGGTTCAGAATCAGTCTTTCAGTATATGTGGACAATATACATGAGCCCTTCACAATGTGAAAAAGAAAAAGGCAAATAAAGTGTGAGAGGTTTTTAATGTATTTATTTTGTGACTGGGCAAAATGCATAAACCCAAGTAAATAATCGAAACATTCCAAAATTCTATATGGATCACATATTCAGTCTTTATCACTCATGTGCTTAGTGGAGAAGCAGAGAGAAGTATTCTCACCAAACACAGCTGGAAGATATAGTGTTGCTGCTTTTTAACTGTAAACCTATGACACAAAGAAATTACTCTACATTGTATTAAAAAATCCTAGTGTATAAATTAATTGCAAAAATAGATAAAAAGGAAAGAGAGATAAAAAGGACTACTTAAAACTCACATAATCTGATAGCTTTAAGGCAGGCATATGTTGTTATCAGAGCAGACAACTCATTCCGCCAGTGGGATAGATACCTGAAATCACAATAAAAATCCAAAATTACCTCTTTCTTTCAGAACATAATGTCAGTATTTTAAACAAAATTACAAAATAACAGCTCACCTCTTGAGTTGGTCACACTTGCATGTTCTGGTAGAGATCTATAAAATAAAAAAGACAATCTTATGGCTAGGAAACCACCAGTTACAGAAAGTTTTACTTTGTAAAGGTTAAAATTTGAAGTGCTTAATATGGACTTGCTCAACATTTTGCAAAAACTTACCCATGCACTGTCTTTATCAAGCAGTGGCACTATTATCTGTGGCATAGTTACACTACAACAGGCAACGTTTAATTTGTTCTGTGATTATTATTTAGAGGTTATAAGCACTAAAGTTGGTCAATCAGTCTCATGGCCTGCAGTGAGAGAAAAACAGATGTCATGCTCTTGGTTCTATCTTCATGAATTCCCATCAGGATTACTAAATATATTTTCAAAATAAATATCTGGTTTTATTTGGACTATGTGTATGTGTGGACTGTAAAGAGATGGACCAATGAAGCAGAGCTGGAACTACAAGCCTGCTTTGACTGCACCAATTGGAGTGTTTTTTAGGCTGCAGCCACCGACCTGGATGAGCTCACAGATACTGTTACATCATATATCAGTTTCTGTGAGGATATACGCATTCCTACTTGGACTTATTTAACGTTCAACAATGACAAACCATGGTTTACAGCAGAACTCAGGCAGCTTCGTCAGGCCAGAGAGGATGCTTACAGGGGTGGGGATAAAGTCTTGTACAATCAGGCCAGGAACACACTGAATAAGGAAATCAGAGTGGCTAAAAGAAGATACTCTGAGAAGCTGAAAAACAAGTTCCCCTTCTGTCACTCACGAGAGCCCCGAACACCTCTATTCTTTTGAGAAAAGGCCAATGAGAATTAGTGAGTGGAATTTGCATGCCACTCCCCCGGACATACGGGTATAAAAGGAGAAGGAATGCCCACTCATTCAGATTTTTTTCTTCGGAGCCGTGCGGTTGTACTATCAGCGAGCTGAATACTACTGCTGTTCCATTCTCCTCTTAAGAAGCGTATGCTGTTGGATATACGGCGTATTTCCAGCGGCTTTCTCTCCTTCTGCACGACGAGTGCAGATTTCGCCCCTGGGTGCTTCGACAGCGCTAAAAAAGTGTATATTCCTGCTAAAGAGTATATTTTCTCTATTAAAGCACACACATTGACGTTGAATGTCTTTTTAAAGATGCGTCTTTATAAAGATGCCTTTCCGTCTTTGTGTGATTCCTGGATGCGGTCGTTATCTCTCCGCCGCCGACGGCCATGGGCGCTACCTCACGTGTCTGGGCAGTGATCACACTGAGGCAGCGTTTGTGGATGGTTCATGTTCTCATTGCAAGAATATGACCATGGCAATGTTGCGGTCGTGGCTTTCCTTCTTCTGAAGCGGGAAAGCCACTCTAGCCGCCCCCCGCGCTGTGCCTTCTACCCACGGGTATGAGGCTGGCCCGGCTGGCGCTGGAGGCGATTTGGGGAGTTCAATGGGCGTGGTCTCGCTGGGTAATTCCCTGCAGACCTCCCGTTCCCCAGCACGCCCGTTTGCTCCCGTCCGGTTCTGAAATGAGACCAGCCCACCTCATGACCAGCTTGACGTCTCTTTCGGGGCCTGCGAGAGGATGAGTCTTTGATCGCTGCATTGAAGAGTGCACTGGCGATGTCGGACGCTAAGGACTCGACTGGGCTGCCACCTTCGTGTCTGCCTGCCCAGACTGAGGCTGATGCAGAGCTGACCATGCTTGCCCGGGCTGCCGCGAGTATCGGGTTGGACAGGAATCCTCCACCATCCCCTGAGCACTCGCAGCTTGATGATTGGTTCTTGGGTTTGGGGCGCTGCTCACAGCCATGCCCCCCCCCCCCCAGTTCCTTTCTTTCCGGAGGTGCACGACAAACTGACGAGGTCGTGGATGGCACCTTTCGCTACCCGGGCACATAGCCTGGTCGGAATCTCAGGATCATGTGAGAGTAGCCCGGACCGAACTCCAGGCTGACAGAGAATGCTTGAAGGTCTCATACTCTCTTGATGGAAGTGAGCGCAGTCTTCAAAGAGAGTCCCTTCAGCTCAGCTGACTGCAGGGGCTCAAAGGGGGCTCTCCATAGACCCTGAAGAAATACAGAGAGGTCCCATGAGGGAATGAGGCATGGTCTGAAGGGATTCAGCCTCTTGGCGCCTCTCAGGAACCTGATGATCAGGTCGTGCTTCCCTAAGGACTTACCGTCCACTGTGTCGTGGTGTGCTGTTATAGCGGCTACATACACCTTCAAGGTGGAGGGGGACAGCCGCCCTTTCAAACTCTCCTGCAGGAAGGAAAGCACTGATCCGACTGCACATCTCTGGGGGTCTTCGTGTCGGGAAGAACACCACTTAGCAAACAGACACCACTTCAAGGCATACAGGCACCTCATAGAGGGGGCCCTAGCCTGAGTGACCGTGTCTACCACCGCGGGTGGTAGGCCACACAAGTCTTCCGTGTCCCATCCAGGGGCCAGACATAGAGATTCCAGAGGTCTGGTCATGGGTGCCAGATGGTGCCCCGTCCCTGAGAAAGAAGGTCCTTCCTCAGGGGAATTTGCCTGTCGCGAGGAGCGTGAGGTCCGAGAACCACGTCTGGGTGGGCCAGTAGGGTGCTACCAGGACGACCTGCTCCTAGTCCTCCCCGACTTTGCACAGGGTCTGTGCAAGTAGGCTCACTGGGGGAAATGCATATTTACGAAGTCCAGGGGGCCAGCTGTGTGCCAGCACGTCTGTACCGAGAGGTGCCTCGGTCAGGGCGTACCAGAGCGGGCAATGGGAGGATTCTTGGGAAGTGAAAAGGTCTACCTGTGCCTGCCCGAATCGACTCCAAATCAGCTGTACCGCCTGAGGGTGGAGTCTCCACTCTCCGCTGAGGGTAACCTGCCGTGTCAGCGCGTCTGCTGCAGTGTTTAGGTCGCCCGGGATGTGAGTGGCTCACAGTGACTTGAGGTGACTGCTGACTCCAGAGGAGGAGATGGCGGGCGAGTTGTGACATACAATGGGAGTGTAGACAGCCTTGACGGTTGATATATGCTACCGTTGCCGTGTTGTCTATCCGAACTAACACATGCTTGCCCTGGATCAATGGCCGAAACCTCTGCAGGGCAAGCAGAATTGCCAGCAACTCGAGGCAGTTGATGTGCCAACGTAGCCGCGGGCCCGTCCAGGAGCCGGTGGCTGCGTGCTCATTGCATACAGTGCCCCAGCCGTTTTGGAGGCGTCTGTCGTAACCATGACACGCCTGGAGAACTGCTCTAGGGGAACGCCTGCCCGTAGAAATGTGAGGACAGTCCAAGGGCTGAAGAGGCGGTGACAGACCAGCGTGATGGCCACACGATGTGTCCCGTGGCGCCATGCCCATCTCAGGACTCGAGTCTGGAGCCAGTGCTGGATGCCATATGCCCCAGAAGCCTCTGAAATAGTTTCAGTGGAACCGCTGTCTTCTCGTTCGTGAGGTGTGCCGTCA
This sequence comes from Myxocyprinus asiaticus, assembly GCF_019703515.2. Lineage (NCBI taxonomy): Eukaryota > Metazoa > Chordata > Actinopteri > Cypriniformes > Catostomidae > Myxocyprinus > Myxocyprinus asiaticus. Next base: position 41,146,170 of record NC_059361.1, on the reverse strand, counting down.
ATGAGACTGAGTCCAACTCCAAGCCGAGAAAAGAGATGCTCTGAACCTGGAGGAGCTTGCTCTTTCCCCAGTTGACCCGAAGCCCTAGTCGGCTGAGGTGCGAGAGCACCAGGTCCCTGTGTGCACACAACACATACCGAGAGTGAGCTAGGATTAGCCAATCATCGAGATAGTTGAGGATGCGAATGCCCACTTCCCTTAACGGGGCAAGGGCTGCCTCTGTGACCTTCGTGAAGACACGAGGGGACAAGGACATGCCGAAAGGGAGGACCTTGTACTGATACGCCCGACCCTCGAATGCAAAGCGTAGGAAGGGTCTGTGTCGAGGTAGAATCGAGACGTGGAAATACGCGTCCTTAAGGTCTACCGCCGCGAACCAATCTTAATGCCGGACGCTCACTAGAATGCGTTTTTGCATCAGCATCTTGAACAGGAGTCTGTGTAAAGCCCGGTTCAGTACTCGCAGGTCCAAGATTGGCCACAACCCACCGCTTTTCTTCGGTACAATGAAGTAGGGGCTGTAAAACCCCTTCTTCATCTCAGCTGGAGGGACAGGTTCTATCGCACCCTTCCGAAGGAGGGTAGCAATCTCTGCGCGCAAGGTAGCGGCATTCTCGCCCTTCATCAAGGTGAAGTGGACGCTGCTGAACCTGGGTGGGCGCTGGCGAACTGAATTGCGTCGCCACTGATCATTTTCACATGCAAATGAGCTTTGCTGCAAACATGCGGCAAATCGTCCATTGTTGCCAAAGGTTTGCCGGATGATCACCACTACCGGTGAAGAGCTGCAAACTTCTGGCAAACTTTTGCGGCAATTTAAAAGCTCATTTGCATGTGAAATTAACTAGCAGAAAATTTGCTGCAAATTTGTGGCTAGTTTAGATTTTTTGTTATAACCACTTGATGATAATTAAAAGTAAGATATGCAGTAGATAATGTGTAGTTTGTAATGTTTACATACTCCATTCATGGGGCTATAGCTAACGCTAGCGTGCTAACCTTGCAAAATAAAGGACCGGTACAATTTCAGTTGGACTAATGTGTTTACATGTCATTTTAATAATACAAATTATTGCTTTAATCAGGCTAAAATCATACTTTTAATGTGCATGTAAATGCACTCAGTCAATCATAGTTTGCTCATACTATACAAATGAATGGGGAGAGCCATAAACCGACATCTACCTTTCTATCTTCTCTTATAAAACAGCAATTTTATTGTAGTAAAGTCCACACATGGTTCACTCCAAAAGGACTGTTTAGTGTACAAAATGGTGAAGGGTAGCAGACAGGCAGTCAATTAATTAAGTGATGAGCTGTTTCCTCACAAAATCAGTTTATTCGACTCAAGCATCTCCTCCATAGATATCCATTCAAAAAGAACGGCCTATGGTGTCCTCACCAGCGTACCGCTGCGTTATATTTTGTTTTGCTAACCAGCGTGTAGGCTCCCTCTTGGTAAAGGGGTTCTGGTTTACTCCTTGATGAAGATATTGCACTTACTGACATCATCTTACATAGGAAATATGTCTCCATTTTCTCCACTAAACTGCACACTTCTGTGGTAAGAAACTCATCTAAGGCCACATTCACTCAGCAGCAGAATACAGTTGTCAGTCCTGTCATGTCCTGTGTATGTTTACTTTCACACACGAGTTGGTAATTAATGAGTGTGACAACTGCATTCTATAACCGAACTGACACACATATTTTCAGTACTCACAACCGCATTTTCGGCAAACCTGTGCTGTGTGAATGGAACCGTACAGGACAACTAGTTGTCTGTCACATAATATAATGTGAGAGCCATGCTGCACCGTACACATGCGTGTCTCGTGTTAATCATGAAGTGTTTCTTTATCTCACAGAGACAGAGATATGAGCTGCGTGTCATCCAAAGATCCAACCACTCTTTCAGCTCATTGTGAGCCGCATGACAAATGCTGAGCTCTGCTCTCGATTAAAAGGCATTCAAACCACTATTGGTTAATTATGATCTGATGAATGAACTCGCACCTCATTTGGACTTGTTTATTTAATAAAGGGGCATCAATTGTGGTAAGACATGCCAGTGTTATGGACATCGCCATCTTTGATATTTACTTTAGTCACTGTCACTATGGTTACAGCTGTTAGAATACGGGCTTGACTTTGGTTGTACCTTCATACAGACAGTATTCAAGCCTCTACTGTAAGTTGTATGAACAGGATATTTCAAGACTCACACTTGGAAGTAAATTTGGTTGTCAATACCAAACGCTGACTGTGTGAACGTAGCTTAATGTTAACCTAGTTAAAGGAATAATTCTTTCATCATTTACTCACACTCATGCCATCCCAGATGTGTATGACTTTCTTTCTTCTGCAGAACACAAATTAAGATTATTATAAGAATATCTCAGCTCTGTAGGGCCTCACAATGCAAGTGAATGGTGTCAAAATTTTGACATTCCAAAAATCATACAAGTCAGCATAAAAGAAATCCATACAACTCTAGTGGTTAAATCCATATCTTTAGAAGGGATATGATAGCTGCGTGAGAAACAGATCAATATTTAAGTCAGTTTTTGCTAGAAATTATTCTCCCTGCCCACTAGGGGGCATATGCATGAAGAATGTGAATTCCCAAAAACACAAGAAGAAGAAAGTGAACGTTCAAGTGGAGACTGACTGATCAGAGAGGAGAATTTATAGTAAAAATAGACTTAAATTTTGATCTGTTTCTCATGCATACCTATCATATCGCTTCTGAATATACGGATTAAACCACTGGAGTCATATGGATTACTTTTATGTCGACTAATGTGATTTTTGGAGCATCAAAATTTTTGTACCCATTCACTTGCGTTGTGAGGACCTACAGAGCTGAAATATTCTTCAAAAAATCTTAATTTGTGTTCAACAGAAGAAAGAAAGTCATACACATCTGGGGTGGCATGAGGGTGAGTAAATGATGAGAGAATTTTCATTTTTGTGTGAACTATTCCTTTAAGAGTAAGAGTATTAGAATTTTAATTCAAATTTTAATGGCAGTAATTTTCTGATTTTAAAAACTCTTGACTGTGTTGAAATCATTGGTTATTTAGAATAATTTACTTCAATATCTGAATATTAATGTCCAGTGCTGAGGTAGCTGAGGAAACGCAAAATCAAAGCTCCGTTTTCAGTATGGTACAATGTTAGATAATAATACATGTTCTAGAAGATCGTACATATTAATTTAATTCACATTTTCAGGGTGTTACCCTGCCTAAATTTGGCCCGAGGTAGCTTTGACAGGCTCCAACACCCCTGTGACACATAGGATAAGCATGTATAAAAAAAGTGGATGGATGAATGGATGGATATTATTTTATCTATATCCATCGCTCCATATTATGTATGATGATTTGTTTGACTTATTTTAATGATTAATTAAATAATGGATCACAACAAGACATGGATTGTAGATTTATTTATGTACAGCAGGGTTGCAGAAAGGATATCAGGATAAAGAGGTTAGGAGTAAGTTGGGGAACATTAGGAGGATGTTCCCCAAACTTGCAGGGAACGTTAGAATGTCAGTTCTGGGAACCAAAAACGGTCATTCCCAGAGCGTTCTGGGACCAAAAATAAATAAACATTGAAGGGTAAACTATGTTTGCGGTTTAAACTGGGAAGGTCTTTTTAGCCCAGATCTCAAAGAGACATGAAATAACACAGGACTGATGCTACTACAGACCAGAGTATGTGAGCGGGGCGGAGTGGAAGCGGAGCGAGGAGTGGAGTGGCATGATTTTGCCTGGAGGGAGGAGCGGGTTTTTAAAAAAAAATTGGGACGTCATTGTTTTCTCTCGCTTCAAGAGTGCTCCACTAATGCTCCATCATGGGCACAGCACCGGTTAACGGCTCTTAATGCAATAATTCACCACGTGTTAAGCAGTGTTAAACACTATTGGCATGAAGGAAAGATGGAATTTCTGATATAACCATAAAGTATGTGATAAAATAATACAAATTTAAAATCTAGCGGCACTTGGTAATATTCGACCTCCCGCGCGAAGGTTAATTTAGCTTGTACTCTCTGTATTCTGTGTTCACGCTCCAGATTATTTAGTTAATCTTGCAGTAAAGCTTGAGTTAACTACATATGGAGCCCCTAAATGGGCATGGTGGTGGGGAAACAATTTGTAGCGTGGGAAAAATATAAGCAAATGCTTTTGCGTTCTCTTGCAAAACTTTGTGTTCCCCCGACAAACTTTGTGTGCATTCGCAAAACTTTTGCATTCCCTGAGGAACTATGCATTCTCTCGCAAATTATTTCGCATTCTCTGGCAAACCTTGTGCTCTCCTATCTGCATTTCTGCTCCTGAATGCTCTGCAGACTATTGCATTTATGAGAGATAAATTGAGATGACAGGTGCCAGTGCCTACTTTCTGTGGAAAACAGTTTCTTGAAAACATGTAAAGAGTGAGAAGATGCAGTGACCCCTTTCTGTGCTGCATCATTACATTATACATTAATCTGATATATGGCATATGCAAAAAAAAAAAAAAAAATATATATATATATATATATATATATATATATATATATATATATATATATATATATATATATATATTGTAGCAGCAGGGGCGTGGTCAAGCATCTCTCCGGGGAGAGAGAAAGCGGTAAGGGCGCTTACACTTGAGTTAAATTATGTCTAACACTTGTCTCTAATTTCAGTGAGCACGGGGAGAGCGACATAAATAGAGCCACACCGCAGGTAGACAAGAGAGAGAGCCTGGGCACCGGAGACCCGATTATGAAGCCAAGAGTTTATTATTGCAAAGTTGAGAGTTTATTTTTGTGAAGTACTTTGTGTATTTTTAGAGTGAGTTATTGAACAGTGTAAAAGCCCTGAAAGAGTGTATTTGCTGCAGTGAGGAAAATAAAACGCTTACCTGAACCAGGAAATCTGCTTCTCGCCTCCTCCTTCCACTGAGAAGTGTTACATATATGATTTTAATGCAATTCAAAATGCAATACAAAACGACCGTTTTTATATACACTGATCAGCCGCAACATTAAAACCACCTGCCTAATATTGTGTAGGTCCCCCTCGTGCCGTCAAAACAGCGCCAACCCACATCTCAGAATAGCATTATGAGATGATATTCTTCTCACCACAGTTGTACAGAGTGGAGTAAATATATGTGTATATGCTGTGTTCACAGCTATTAAAGAAAAACTGATGCATTATAATATCAGGGTTTACATATGATACATTCCTGATATTCAATAGGCTATTTTGAACAATCATCTAATCTAAAGCATTGCCATCACAACTGCATTATGTCCCGCATATTTGTCCAGCAACTTTTAACGACCAACTGAACTTGATTGTCATCTCAAATTAATTTTAGTGTCATAATGCAATTTACATTTCCTGAAGAAGCTCAGCAAAGGTAAAAGCGAGGTAAAAAGGGTTAGATTTAAAATCTTTAAAAGTTTTTAAATGTTCAAAAGCTAGTTTTTGAAAGTGAACTCAGCATTGGGCAAATAGTTCTGATAGTTTATAGAAAAGTGTAGAACATTCTGAGAATGTCATTCAGATGACTTTTTTCGTCTACAGAATAGGGTAAAGCTAATTTAAATTGTGTAAAGAAAAGGCAATTATATAGGCCTAACAATATTATTTTTTCGTTTGGTAATTTATTTTTTTAATTTAATGCTTTTTTCATTTGGTAATTTATTTAATACAGGGAATTTTGCTGGCATTTTTTTCAAAAGTAAGCTAAACAATAATTTTATAGAATTGGGCTATATGTTAATTTTCCAAAAAAGCACATTGAAGCTTTTTTCTTAGTATTGTGTATTTATTTTTTATTTAAAACATCTTTGTGCATAGAAATATGTTTTTTGTATTTTGGTCTAATTCCATGACTGCTGTCTATTATTTTTAATGGTGTGGAAAAGCAACTTTAATAAATAAACAGATGGATACCGCGATTAACTTAATCACAAACAGTGGCCATTCATTTGTTCTCCGTGCACTTGTCGATGACAGGTGCATGATACGAGATATTTGTGTTGGCACTCCTGGAAGTGTCATGACACAGATGTGTTTGCAGCATCAGGTATGCCATTAAGACCAATCCATAACAGTGCAAGTAATGCTTCATGTACAATAAATTAAATCAAGGATGCATACCTTGTCGTCATGATTAACACAGGCCAACAATTGAGGTAAATTCTATCATGTGACGCTACATATTTGCGTTAATGCCAATTTTCTCAAGAAAAAGTGTTTCCAAACCAGTTTCGACCAAGTTTCACCAAGTTGACTCTTGTGAAATTTTAGCGATAATTTGTGTTTCCATCAACTATATCGGTAAACTTTTTGATGCACTACACCTTTTGGCTAAAAAAAAAAAATCTTGGATGGAAACAGTATAGTTACTGACTGTTTGCAGAGTAATTGTTGCAAAACCCACATCTCGAGGAGGAATGAAGTTCATTATCATTACATGTGTGTCATCTGCAGACAGAAAGAGGAATTACATGCAGAGATAACAGTAACCAGGAGAGGGAAGTATTTCCTAGGTATTTCATAGGTATGCTCTGCTTTTGTGCTTGATGAAAAGGAGATGATGAGGTAAACACACAAGCATTCACACACAAAGAGAAACAAGAAAGACAAGAGAACAGAGATGATCTGGGATAAAAGTAAATACAAATATGACATGACTCATCCCTTATTTCAACATTTCTATATCAACCACAACCGTCCAATGATAAAAGGCCATGTGCTGGCGTCAGTGCTACTGTCTGTTTGACCTTTGAATTGATCCCCGACCTTCAGGTCACACTGACTTCCTCTGTTCAATGGAAATAGCCTTTTTCCACACCTCATAAACTATGAATGAGCGAATGCTTGTGTAGCTAATGATACTTTTTTTTTTTTTTTTTAAAGCATTACAGGTACAAATTCCAAGTTTTGTGTTGTGAATGCTATTTCAGATAGACTTTTATCTCAGTTGAAATGTACCTAGCACAAAACTAGTTTTAAACACATAAAATGTCTGTATTATTAAAGTTCAACAAAAATGAAAATTCTCTTATAATTTACTCACCTTCATGCCATCCCAGATGTGCATGACTTACTTTCTACAAATGAAGATTTTTAGATGAATATCTCAGCTCTGTAGGTCCATACAATGCAAGTGAATGGTGATCAGGCCTTTGAAGCTCCAAAAAGGAGATAAAGTCAGCAGAAAATTAATCCATACGACTCCAGTGTTTTAATCAATGTCTTCTGAAGTGATCCAGTTAGTTTTGGGTGAGAACAGAACAAAATATATCTCCCTTTTCACTGTACATCTTGCCATTGCAGTCTCTAGGCACGATCATAATTTCAAGCTCGATTACACTTTCTAGTGCTTGATGCATGGCAGACCACTTGATGGCGCTATAGGACATGTAATCAAGCTTGAAATCATGATGGCCAAGGAGACTGCTGTCAAGAAGTACAGTGATAAAGGAGTTACATTGTAGTCTGTTCTCACCCAAAACCAACTGGATTGCTTCACAAGACATTGATTAAACCACTGGAGTCTTATGAATTATTTTAAAATTTTCTTTATCTCCTTTTTGGAACTTTAAATGCCTGATCACCATTCACTTGCATTGTATGGACCTACAGAGCTGAAATATCCTTCTAAAAATCTTTGTTTGTGTTCAGCAGAAGAAAGTCAGTCAAACACATCTAGGATTGCATGAGGGTGAGAAAATTATGAGAGAATTTAAATTTTTGGGTGAATTATCCCTTTAAATTATGATTTTGGTCGTGTCACGTCAGAGGTTTTGATGTCTCGATTGTATCCAACAATTAAAACCAAATAACAATGTCATAATTTTGATATAAACTGTTGCATTGATATTCAATTTGTTGTAGTGAATTAGAAAATTCATCAAGCCCAACCATTCAGCCCTGTTACTCAAGTTATTGTTAGAAAAAATGATCATACAAGTATCTTTCTTTAATCTATAACCACAAACCAGCATTTGGTACCAAGCTAGCCAGTCACTACTAAGTGACAGCTTAATTTAGGCTGAATTTACAACCCAGTTACCCATTCTGGTGTAGGTTTATATATATGTTTAGAGTTGGGGAGTAACGGAATACATGTAACGAGATTACATATTTAAAATACAAAATATAAGTAACTGTATTCCACTACAGTTACAATTTAAATCATTGGTATTTAGAATACAGTTACATTCAAAAAGTAATTTGATTACTGAAGAGATTACTTTGCATTTTATTGTCATTTGTTTCATTTAATATTTAGTCCTTTCAGATGGTAAACATTTATACATATAAATGATGTGATCCAAAGTGCATTTGAACAGCGGTGAAACACTTTCTTATGATGTTTTACATTCATACGAGTAGACAGAGAAGTAAGTTTGAAGTAAGTTTGGAGCAGAAGAAATAGAAATAAACCTTGTGTAAATTGTCAGCTTTATGCTAAGCTAAAATGCTATTTCTAGCCATTTTACATGCACGTTATCAGGCACGATCATATTTGTTTATCAAGAAAATTCACGTTAGATCATAATTTCTTTTTTTCTAGTAAGACCTTTGATATTAGTGGCAAAATCATATTCTTGATAATAATTTTTGTATTGTTTTCCTGTAAAAAATATCTAAAAATCCTTAAAACAAGATCAGTTTGATTAATCTTGTTTTAGAAACAACACTGCATAAGATATTTAGGTTTTTCAGAGAATGTATTTTTAACATGTGTATTTTGTCTTACTGTACTGGCAGAGTTTTTATAGTCAAAACAAGTGAAAAAATCTACCAGTGCTGAAGAAGTAATCCAAAGTATTTAGAATACGTTACTGACCTTGAGTAATCTAACGGAATACGTCACAAATTACATTTTACAGCATGTATTCTGTAATCTGTAGAGGAATACATTTCAAAAGTAACCCTCCCAACCCTGTAAATGTTTATATATATATATATATATATATATATATATATATATATATATATATTATTAGACCTATATATGCCTTTTCTTTACACAAACTTAAATTAGCCTTACCCTGTTCTGTAGATGAAAAAAGTGGGCTGAATAACATTCTCAGAATGTTCTGCACTTTTTTTCAAGACTATAAACTATTGTAAATGTAAGCGCAGCGTAGATCTAGTGGGAAGACTAGCAGCTATACATCATCGCACCATTAGCTAGGTAACTCCTAGCCAATCACATGTAAGCCATTGCTTTATAAGTCTGCTCACATTCTATCACATTGCTGTTTCAGTTGTACTAACACGGCAACCTCCACCACCCCACCACCACCGGTCGAGTCCCATCCTGCACGGGGTAGGCTCCTCACCCCTGCCTCCTATCTCTGGCAGGATATGCCGGTTCCGAGAGAGAGAGAGAGAGAGAGAGAGAGAGAGAGAGAGAGAGAGAGAGAGAGTAAATAAATGTGTAAGTAAAATGTATTTAATTTTCTAATTACTCTAATTCCATGTTTGCTAGAAAATGACAAAATCACACAAATCAGGGTTTTTAACTGTAATTAGACATGCACATTTGAATAATTTGAGCCAAAAATTGATAACTTCACAAAGTCAATATATATATATATATATATATATATAAAAAAAAAAAAAAAACTGCTTATACACATATTTAGTTTAACCTTTTGAGCATGATCAACCTTTTCTGAAGATTAAGCACTTTTCACTGGCCATTTGTTGAAGAAGAAAAAACAACAACTTAATTTCACCATATTACCTTATTTGTGGAAAGTGGTAATATATGAGATTGGACAGATGCTGTGAAAGATGCTGTGAGCAGATACAGATGATAAATCCTCCTGAGCCCTTGAACACCTGCTGTACAAACACCCAGAACTCAAAACAGAGCGCTGTGACTCTTCAAACACTGATTGCTTATACTTACACAAACCTTGACATTTCTATTCATCACCTGTTCTTCACACAAATTGTCCTTATTAGTAGTGTTTGTTAGGGCAAGCATCACTTTTATTGATACAGTTACTGTATACTACAGTAACATGGTGCTAATATAGTAACCATGTTTAATTTTGTGTGGAAATAACCTCTGCCAAAAAAAAAAAAAAAAAAAAAAAGAACTGAGAGAGGCCTAGCAACCATATAACAATGCTCTGGCAATCACCTAGAAAACCCTTGCAACGACATAGCAACGTGCTAGTAAATCATTCCGAATATCCTAGCAACTGTACAGCAACATTCTGGAAAACAAAAAAATGCTCAGAAATGCCTACAGCAACCACACAACATGCTAAAAACCACTCAGAACACCTTACTAATCACATAGCCACACCGTAGCAATCACATAGCAATGCCCTAGCAACCAACCAGAACACCCTAGAATTGTGGCAACGAGTTTTTTGCAAGGGCAAACACCATTCACATTTTCTTCAGATAACTTGTGTATCTTCCATAAAAACATTGTTTCATCCATATAAAACATAAGCAATTCTATTTAATCTGATCTGATTTTGACCACTTGAATAATGTTTTCTTATTGCTCAGGTAATCAGCGCAATGTAGTTAATTTTTATGTCTTTAAAACATTTTACAACATCAACATTAGGAGATATCTTAAAGGGATAGTCCACCCAAAAATTAAGATTCTCTCATCATTTACTCACCCTCATGTCATCCCAGATGTGTATGACTTTCTTACTTCGGCAGAACACAAATTAATATATCTCAGCTCTGCAGGTCCATACAATGCAAGTGAATGGTGACCAAAACTTTGAAGCTCCAGAAATCACATAAAGGCAGCATAACAGTAATCCATATGATTCCAGTGATTAAATCTATGTCTTCAGAAGTGATATGATAGGTTTGGGTGAGAAACAGATCAATATTTAAGTCCTTTTTTACTATAAATTTTTCTCTCTGCCCAGTAGGTGGCGATATGCATGACGAATGCAAATCACCTAAAACAAAAGAAGAAGAATGTGAAAGTGGAGATTGATAGTAAAAATGATTTAAATATTGATCTGTTTCTCATCTACACCAATCGTATTGCTTCTGAAGATATGTATTTAACCACTGGAGTCTTATGGATTACTTTTATGCTGCCTTTAAATCGTTTGGAACTTCTACATTTTCGTACCCATTCACTTGCATTGTATGGACCTACAGAGCTGAAATATTCTTCTAAAAATCTTTGTTTTTGTTTAGCAGAAGAAAGTCATAGACATCTGGGATGGCCTTATGGTGAATAAATGATGAAAGAATTTTCATTTTTAGGGTGAACCTCTGGTCATTTCTCCTCACCTGCACAGGTAATCTCTGCTACAGGGGCAATGAATATAATATACTGCCCTCAGACACCCTGTTAAAATATGTATGACCACATCACCCCTCTTTCTTTTCTATTAAAGAATATAAGTGCATGTGTGTATGAATGGCCCAATATTTATAACTAAAAGCACTAATTACATTATGGAAACATTATTCAAGTGGCTCTAAATAAACAAAAACATGACGCAGATGAATTCAGTCATACGGTAATAAGCTTTACAGGGGAACAGAAGCAGAGAGGCGGTTCTGTTTTGTGCTGAGGGTGTTAGGTAACATGAACAGCACCTGTTGCTCCTAATAAAGGCTGACACCTAGATTCACTCTGCTTTTCACTGGACAGTAATGTCATCTTAACCATTTAACGTCATTTATTGAGTCAGACCGCAAGACTAAAGCACTATAAACTGAGCTGAAATGGAAGGGCATGATGATCTGTTTATAGAGTAGTTTATAGTGAGACATTTACTGTGGTAATGATGATGAAACAGGTGCATTTGGATAGCCTAGTTGATATAGAACATGTCTATTAAATTTATATCAGTGTATAAGGGAATGTCTATATTATACCTGTAGATACAATGACTGGTCACGTTTTCTTTGGCGTTGTTACTATTTTTAAACAACTTTTTTTGGAGATATTGTGCTGTTATATTGATATAAGAGCACTGGGATGCTGCACTATTTGTATCACTTTGCTTCTCTGTGTTCACAGTGTTCCAAATAGTGGTGTGGATTTTGGTTCATTGTTCATTTTGAGTTTATTCACAGATTAGTTTACCATTTATGAAGATGACATCTTTGCGCCAGCAGGTGGTGGCAAATGCGTGTCCATTTTGTTATGAGTAAGTCACTGAATCATTGATTAGAGGAAAATACTTCACCACCGAAACAATGGAAGTAAACAGGAACCATTTGTTTTCTTAAAAGATTAATTCAAACATGATTTCATTCACAAGTGAAACATCACAAGTGCAAAACCACAGGAAGAAATCCAGATAGCACACAAACATCTCCGCAATGTCTGTGGAGAGGAAATGTCTTATAGACATATTGCAAATTAGCAAACAATGTAAAAAATACATCTTCCAGATGTAAACACTCACATCAAATAGATCTGGGTGATTTGCTTGTGCTATCAGGAGAGCAATGGAGAGATGCGATTTGTACTTTTGAAACTATTTTCAGTGGCGGAAAGTAACTGGGCAATTTGTGTCTGAAATGTAAATTACTCAACACTATTTACTTGTTTGTTTAACTGTTGTACAAATGCCTGTGGCTTTGTACTCTTGCTTGTGTCCCAGATAGCACACATACATCTCCGATATGTCTGTTTTAGATCTTTTAATTTGGGAAGCATCTTATAAAGATCAGATTTACAAACATTCTAAATCATAAATGTCTCAAAAGACATCTGTTGAATGTCTTATTGACATCCAAGAGGAAACGTCTTATAGACGTACTGCAGATGAGCAAACAACCCCTGATAGAACACGTACATCACCCAGTGTGTGTTTACACCTGGAAGGTGTATTTTTTACATTGTTTGCTCATCTGCAATACGTCTATAAGATGTATGTAATAAGTTTGTCTCAGATGTCAATAAGACATTCAGCAGATGTCTTAAAGACGTTTATGATTTAGAATGTTTGTAAATCTGATCTTTTTAAGATGTTTAGCAGATTTTAATTAGATTTTGATGCTTTCCAAATGAAAAGATCTAAAACAGACATCTCGGAGGTGTACAGCGCATTCAGAAAGTATTTAGACCCCTTCTTTTTTTCACCTTTTCTTATGTTGCAGCCTTGTGCTTAAAAGCTTTAAATTATTTTATTCTTTTCACATCAGTCTACACTCCATACCCCATAATGACAAAGCAAAAAACTGATTTTTGATAACATTGCAAATTTATTAAAAACAAAAACTGAAATATCACATTGACATGAGTATTCAGATTGTTTGCTATGACACTTGAAATTTAGCTCAGGTGCATCCCATTTCCCTGGATCATCTTTGAGATGTTTCTACACTTTGAATGGAGTCCATCTGTGGCAAATTCAACTGATTGGACATAATTTGGAAAGGCACACACCTGTCAATATATGCTCTCACTGCTGAAAATGCATTTCAGAGCAAAAACCAAGCCATGAGCAGGGTTGAGAGGGTTACTTTTGAAATGTATTCCACTACAGATTACAGAATACATGATGTAAAATGTAATTTGTAATGTATTCCATTATATTACTCAAGGTCAGTAATGTATTCTAAATACTTTGGATTACTTTTTTTTTTTTCACTTGTTTTGACTATAAAAACTCTGCCAGTACAGTAAGACAAAATACACATGTTAAAAATACATTCTCTGAAAAACCTAAATATCTTATGCAGTGTTGTTTCTAAAACAAGATAAATCAAACTGATCTTGTTTTAAGGATTTTTAAATATTTTTACAGGAAATCAATACAAAAATTATTATCAAGAATATGATTTTTGCCCTAATATCAAAGGTCTTACTAGATAAAAAGTAATTATGATCTAACGTGAATTTTCTTGATAAACAAATATGATTGTGCCTGGTAACATGTGCATGTAAAATGGCTAGAAATAGCATTTTAGCTTAGCATAAAGCTGACAATTTACACAAGGTTTATTTCTATTTCTTCTGCTCTAAACTTACTTCAAACTTACTTCTCTGTCTACTCGTATGAATGTAACACATCATAAGAAAGTGTTTCACCGCTGTTCAAATGCACTTTGGATCACATCATTTATAGGTATAAATGTTTACCATCTGAAAGGACTAAATATTAAATGAAACAAATGACAATAAAATGGAAAGTAATCTCTTCAGTGATCTAAATACTTTTTGAATGTAACTGTATTCTAAATACGAATGATTTAAATTGTAACTGTAGTGGAATACAGTTAATTATATTTTGTATTTTAAATAAGTAATCCCGTTACATGTATTTCGTTACTCCCCAACCCTGGCCATGAGGTCAAAGGAACTACCTGCTGAGCTCAGAGACAGGATTATGTTGAGGCACAGATCTGGGGAAGGCTACAAAAACATTTCAGCTGCATTGTAGGTTCCCAAGAGCACAGTGGCCTCCATAATTCTTAAATAGAAGAAGTCTGGAACAACCAGGACACTTCCTAGAGCTGGCTGCCTGGCCAAACTGAGCAATCAGGGGAGAAAGGCCTTGGTAAGAGAGGTGAACAAGAACCCGATGGTCACTCTGGTTGAGCTTCAGAGATCATGTGTGGAGTTGGGAGAAACTTGCAGAAGGACAACCATCACTGAAACACTCCACCGATCTGGGCTTTATAGCAGAGTGGCCAGATGGAAGCCTCTCCTCAGTGCAAGACACATACAAATGCACCTAAAGGACTCTCAGACTGTGAGAACCAAGATTCTCTGGATGAAGATAGAACTGCTTGGCCACAACTGCAAGTGTCATGTGTGGAGGAAACCAGGCACTGCTCATCACCTGGCCAATACCATCCCAGCAGTGAAGCATGGTGATGGTGGCATTATGCTGTGGGGATGTTTTTCAGTGGCAGGGACTTGGGGACTGGTCAGGGTTGAACGCAGCAAAATACAGAGATGTCCTTAATGAAAACCTGGTCCAGAGTGCTCAGGACCTCAGACTGGGCTGAAGGTCCACCTTCCAACAGGACAATGACCCTAAGCATACAGCCAAGACAACGCAAGAGTGGCTTAGGGACAACTCTGTGAATGTCCTTGAGTGGCCCAGCCAGAGCCTGGACTTGAACCCAGTCGAACATCTCTGGAAAGACCTGAAAATGGCTGTCCACTGACGGTCCCCATCCAACCTGACAGAGCTTGAGAGAATCTGCCGAGAAGAATGGCAGAAAATTCCCAAATCCTGGTGTGCAAAGCTTGTTGCATCATACCCAAAAAGACTTGAGGCTGTAACCGCTGCCAATGGTGCTTCAACTAAGTACTGAGTTAAGGGTCTGAATACTTATGTCAATGTGATATTTCAGTTTTTTCTTTTTAATAAATTTGCAAAGTTATAAAAAATCTGGTTTTTGCTTTATCATTATGGGGTATGGAGTGTGGACTGATGTGAAAAAAATAAATAATTGAAAGCATTTTAGCATAAGGCTGCAACATAACAAAATATGAAAAAAATTGAATACTTTCTGTATGCACTGTACGTGGCTATCTGGGACCTAATGTCTTCCAGACGTAAACAAACACTAAGTCACTGTGTGCTTGTGTGTAATACCAGCATAGTCCTGTAGGGGGCAGAAAGGACCCTATTCTCCTGGGTGATGACAAATGATTGGATTGGATTAAACATGCTGTCTGCTATTCAGCAGAACAACAGGGCAAGCACATTCCTTCAGCCTGCACATTAATGGTATATAATCTCAAATTGAGGGTGAAAAAAATCCCATAGACATACATTGAAGGAGGGACCAGCCTATTGGGTGTGGGCTTTTTAAACAACAACCTAGAACACCCAGTCATCTAGCAAAGTCCTAGTAACCACATACACTGTAACAACACCTTAACACACACACACACACACACACACACACACACACACAGAGAGAGAGAATATTTTAGTTTTTATAGACATTATACATGGCAATCTGAACACTTGAGCTTTGTATAATTTAAATTCACAGCTACAACATAAAGCTAAAGGGAATCAGAGAATATAGATATAAACATGCAAACAGTATCAGGTACAAGTATCAGGAATGAAATTATATAGTAATTACTTCCCATCTATTTGGTTTAAATGTCCAGTTCTAGTATGTATCCTCTTTAATGGTGCTTCCACAATTCAGCAAACTGTGGACATCTGCTTCCTCTTTACAGGTCATGTGTGGTTTTACTGTGTATGAGAAACAGCTCCGGTGAAAAATGAAACAAAAGCCTCAGGATGAATAGAAATTAAACAGTTTTTGTCATTTTACGTCTTTAAGATTTTTGATGATCTTTGCACTGATGTGCTTTATTGCATTAATAACCAAAACACAAAATAAATCCTCATCATTCATTATTATTATTCTAATTATAAAAATTCAATTGAGTTGTCCAATACAGGGCCATTCTGAATTTGTGTTTGATTATGTTATGTGTGAGTAATATGTACAGACTAATATTTTAATCTTGTTGGATTATATCTTTTGAGCTCACTGCCCTTGTTTAAGATTAAATACACAGGCTTTACACAGAACACATCAACTTTTTTGGTTTAGACTATAAAATCTGCATGTACGGACATTTCCCTCAGTTATCAAACCGCTTATGGAACATTACAATCATTTTGGTATGTTTAGTTCATCTTATGAAAGCAGCCGAAAGCTTTTGGGAGTGTCAGTGCAGTTTGTTTGGTGATGTTAAAGTGTTACATTTCTTCAGCTTGTGTAAATTAACTTCAGTTGTGATTTTCAAGCAAAAAACTCACAATTATGTTCTAAAGACACACACAAGATACTATAAAAAGATACATGTAAGAATAAAATAAAATAAAAGGTTCCTTCTTAAACAAAGAGAAATACAAATTATTTTCCTCATTTAAAAACTTTAAGTTGTCATATTTAAAGAAATTATATATTTTTTAGATTATGTTTTTCTCAGAACACTTCACAATCCATCAAGACCACTCCTCATTTAAAACAACAATGCTTTCTACACAGCTAGTGACTCAATGCTCGGGTGCTGACCTTGTTAGCTTGCTGTGTTGAAAGCACTGTTGATTTAAAGAAATAGTTCACCCAAAAAAAAAAAAAAAAAAAAAAAAAAAAACAACAACAACAAAACAAAACTCTCATTTACTCACCCTCATGCCATCATAGATGTGCATGACTTTCTTTTTTTATATAAAAGGACTTCAATATTGATCTATTTCTCACCCACACCTATCATAAAAGACTTGGATTTAACCACCGGATTCGTGTGGATTACTGTTATGCTGCCTTTATGTGATTTTTGGAGCTTCAGAGTTCTGGCCACCATTCACTTGCATTGTATGGACCTACAGAGCTGAAATATTCTTCTAAAAATCTCTGTGTTCTGCAGAAGAAAGAAAGTCATACACATCTAGGACTGCATGAGGGTGAGTAAATGATGAGAGAATCTTCATTTTTGGGTGAACTAGCTCTTTAAATGGCAAGCTGTCTAAACATTCGCGTTGCGTCGTGATGCTCGCATAAATACAGTCTTTGATTGGTCAACTAGCTGCCGACGTCACATTCCAGCCGCAACACTGAAAGACGCGACGCGCTCACTCGCAGCGTATATTTGGTGTCATCAACACACGCGCTGATCAGGTTTCACCGGAGTGATCGCGTTCCTCGCGCAGGCCCACGGTAACGACAATTGCGCCTGGAAAATCACTCATCTCTCCCGTTTCCTCTAAATATCACTGCTAAAATGCGCTGCGTGTGGTGTGACACAGGAACATGCGTATTTTTATATTCTGAATACTAGCAGTCATTCGGCAGGGAAGCGCGCGCGTCGCGGCAGCTTTAATAATAATAATAATAATAATAACGGATTGAAGATGGCGGAGTTTTCTCCGGTCCTGCCTCCTCTGCGCGATGATGGAGGATGCGGACGGTACGGGCAGCCGCTGTTCCCCAGATCCCGGTCCGGTTCGGAGTCGGACAGTGAGTTATCGCAGAGTTTGGCCCGAACAAAGACGCGCTCGTATGGCAGCACCGCGAGCGTCACGGCGCCGTTAGGAGAGAAATACGTAGAGCACCGTGTAACGGACGGGGACACACTGCAGGGTATAGCACTCAAATACGGGGTTACGGTAAGAATATAAGTCCAATATTAGTTTTAATATACACACATACAGATAAGACCATGGCTGTGTCTGAAAACACAGTGAGTTCCACTGCGGTAAAGTTGTTTTTATATTATTTTAAGTTAGGGAGTGTCTCTAAAGTGTGAAACGGGAAAAGGCTGTTGAAAAACAGATTACTCTGTAGCTATAAAAACATGCGTAGCTTTATCCAGATGTAACTTAATATTGGCAAACAAGTTAAATAGAAATTTAGGCTTATTCCCTAGGATATGTAATGATGTTATAACAATGTAACGTAACTGAAATTGCATTTAACTTATAGCTAACAGAAACTGATGAATGTCAGACCTCCTATAGCACATGTATACACAACACCTTTCCACCTTACATGACTTTTATTTTGGAATCGTAACTTTTATAATTTTCTTTATGATTTTTAACTGTTATTTTCAAACATAAAACGTGTGTGACCTGATGATGTCACACCACCTGTTATATAATAACAAACATCTATAACACATCTTACATGACTTGGATTTTGGAAATATGATTTTGTGTATTTGTTATGAATTTTTGACATTTTCAAATCCATATAACTTCCTGGTCATGTTAATGTCACACCACTGTTATATATTTACTAACACCTATAACACATCAGTGATGTCAAACCACATTTAATGCTTTCACATCCTACCCATAACAATAACAACAATAATAATAAGAAGAAGAAGAATTTTTAAAAATCCTTCCCATCTTTGGTTTTTGAAATATCCTCCTGAACGTTTGGACTTGGCACATAACATTTTGTACTTTTACTTGGCTAATGTCATGCTTATTAGGCCCTTATATTAATTTAAGTAGTAGCACTGACAACACACAATTTGTTAGGAGCTGTAAAAATCAGCCAATTACAGTTACAACATGTTTTTACTTTGAATAACTCATTACTTACTTACCTGTGTGCTTATACACTAATATAAAGTCCTAACAGTTGAATTGTTACAGCTGTAATTGTATTGCACTCAAACGGCATAGGAATGAAGGAAAGGAAATCATCTTGGTTACGTATGTAACCTTGGTTCCCTGAGATGAAGGGATCAAGACATTGCGGTGCTGACACTATGGGAAATTCCTTTCTCAACGACCTAGTTGTATCTCTTTGTACAATAACGGCAATTCTAAAATTGGCAATGGTGTTTCAGCCCCGTCCCTTTAGGCATGCAGTTGGCCAATATAAGCGGGTGCGAAACATTTCCTCAGAATTTTTCGACTGAGGACCAAAGGAGTGCAACTCTCGCACCTCGAAGCTCTGGGTCAGTAGTGCGGCTAGCTTATGCAATGTCTCGTTCCTTTTATATCAGGGAACCGAGGTTACATGCGCAATCGAGACATTCCCTTTCGATTATGACCTCTCAACATTGTGTCGCTGACGCATGGGAACAGCATCCAATCACGCCGCACTACTGACGTGACGTCACACCCCACAGAGGGGCCTCACCCGAGACATAGACACTTGAGGAAGGATATGTATAGGATGTCACAGGCCACATAGGATGGTGAAAACATGCCTCAGAGTGTATATAGTAAAGCTCAATCTCCCTACACAGTGAAAACCCAGGAGGGAAAATTAATCTAGACTGGGCATTTATATGAATTTTATAAATACACACAGTATAAGTGCTTCACAACCAGGGTTGGGAAGGAGGAGACTAATCAGAAGCGCTCTCAATTTTGACAGCGGCCTACATACCACTGGCTGTATCAAAATTATAGCAGATAGCCCACTCGTATAAATGAGCCTGGGCTTATCTGCTGAGTGTTGGTACAATTAGCTCTCTTAGACAGTGTGGACCTGTGAAGAGAGAGAGGCCACATCAAGGTTATAAAACCTGGAAAATGGGCTTTGCGAAGAACAACCTGCTGCTAAACATATGTCTTCTAAGGACACAACGTTTACCCATGCCCATGAAGAGGCCACGTCTCTGGTCGAATGCGCTTTCACACCGATGAGGCATTGTGCACCCTGTGACTCATAGGCGAGGGCGATCTCATCGACAATCCAATGAGAGAGTCGTTGTTTGGAAACAGACATGCCTTTTGTACGTCCTCCAAATCAAACAAAGAGCTGATCCGACAATCTGAACTGATGGGTACGATCCACATAAATATGTAATGCCCGCACTGGGCATAACAAGTGCAGCATCTGCTCCTCATCCGAATTAAATGGTGAGGTATAAGAAAGCTTGTAGGCAGACGAACTGGGCCCTGAAGGGCGTGGAAAAAAACCTTAGGCATGTAGCCTTTTCTGGGATTGAGAGTGGCCTTCGAAAGACCCGGTCCGAACTACAGACATGAGCTGCCTACCGACAGCGCGTGCATATCACCCGCACATTTATCTCAGGCTAGAGCCAGCTGGAGTGCGGTCTTAAGAGAGAGAACACATAACTCAGATTCCAAAGGAATGGGGGGGCTTGTGAGCACCTTCAGTACCAGGTTCAGGTCCCAGGTTGGAACTGTAGCAGGGTGAGGGGGGTTTAGATGCCTCGCTCCCTTGAGGAACTTTATAAATTAGATCATGTCTGCCTATAGACCTTAAGCTTTGATAGGGTGAGACCTGCGTCCATCCGCTTTTGGAGGAATGTGACGATCTCAGCTAATGAGCAATTCACTGGGTCTTTGCCATGCGAAGAGCACCAATTTGCAAACACACGGCAATTTAGCACTTAGAGTCATCTTGTGGATGGCGCTCTAGCCTGCAGGATGGTGTTCATAAGCGATCAAGCTAATCCTGGCATGTTTGGAGGGCTCTGTTCAGAGGACAAACATGCTGGTTCCAGAGCTCCGGCTGAGGAGATCAGATCGTGCCCTGTGCTTGAGAGAGGAGATCCCTCCTCAGCAGTATTTCCCAAGGGGGGGCCGACCAGTAGCTCCACCAACTCTAGAAACCATGACTAATTGGGCAATTTCGGTGCAACCAGTAGAACCGCTTCCCTGTCCTCTCGAATTTTGCAGATGACAGAATGGAGGAGGCATACTGAAGAAAATGCATATTTCCATTTTGTGGGCCATTTGTGAGCCATGGCATCTACCCCTGGCAGGCTTGGGAAATGGAGTACCAGAGGGCACAGTAGCTTGTCTCCATGGAGGCAATCAGGTCCACTTCCGCTTTGCCAAATATGTCCCAAATCCTTAGGACCATCTGAGAATGAAGCCTCCATTCCCCAGGCATAGCTCCCTGGTGAGACATCAGATCCACGCCACAGTTCAGGCGGACTGGGACGCTTTTTGCACGTAAGGAAAAGAGGAGGTGCTCGCTCCAAAGGTGCCATGTCAGGCTCAACATAGGCAGTGATCGGATTTCACCCTGAAGATTTATTTTACTACTGTTATGTTTCCAATCGAACAACATGAATGAAGCAGCCTCTCCGACCTGAGTGCGCGCAGAGTAGGGCATGTGCCACGTCTTTGTGAGCTCTGCGTGGACCTCTGGGAAGTATGACGCTACTCTTTGGGATGCAGTCTTTTGACGGCGGCCGGACTGTAGGAACCATTCATCCAGGCGAGTACTTTCCGGGTTGACTGGAGAGGACCACTGTAAGCTGAGTTTCTTGACCGCCCTTGAGAGGATGCAAAGCAGCTCAGTATCAGTGGCTTGTGTATGCTCTTCACCCTCCCCATTATCAGATCCGGCAAGTGTAATGAGACCATGTGCTCCGACAGAGGGCCGGAGATCCTCATGGGTGTACTACAGGGGCGAGGATGCTGCATCAAGAGACCAAGGGGTTTGTGCTGGCTTTCATTTCAACTTTCATTGGGTTTTCAATTAATTACAAACTAAATTTTGATCAGTTCCTCACACAAATGTATATACAGTTTGTATTACATGGCTTTATTGACTCTAGTGACTTTAGCACAATTTATAAGGACAACTAAGTATTACTCTTTTGCTTCCTGTTTGGAGCATGACATCCACCAGCATCTGCTTTCATTGTATGGAAAAAAATCTGCTTGGATATTCAACTAAATAACTTGCATGTAAGTAACTTTTGTGTAATATGGAACAAGAACAATATTAAGGGTTTCACATGAGCATACAATGGTATTAATGACAGAAGTTTTAGTTTTGGGTAAACTGTCCTGTGAGGTAGTTATCCAGATGTCATGTAAGCCTTCCAGGTAATTTGGAATAAGTCCTGAATCTCAATGGATAGAGCAGGGTCTTGGCAACACCAAGAGCATGGGTTCAAATCCCATGTCAGACATCATCCAAACTACAAGTTATGGTCACTTATTAAAATAGTTGATTTCTGCATATTAAATAGCAGCAAAGCAGGTTGAGATTTGGCCTAGTGGGTAGTGCAAGTGCTTTGCCATGATTCATTAAGGTAGGCATGTTGGTAACATAGGTTTAAGTCTGGCCTGTGTCAAAGGAGGTTGATTGTTTTTTAAATATTTCAGAAATTAAAATTCATAAAAAATACACATTTTAATGCAAAACCCAAGTCGTGTAAGATGTGATATAGGTGTTTGTGAGTATAGTGTTTGTGAATATATTATAGGTGGTGTGACATCGTTAGGACACATGACGAGGATTAGAAATGTTAAAAAAACACAAAATCATATTTCCAAAATCCAAGTCATGTAAGATGTGTTATAGATATTTGTAAATACATAACAGTGGTGTGACATTATCAAGTCACATGTCCAAGAAGTTATATGGATTTGAGAATTTAATAAATTCATAAAAAATACACAAAATAATATTTCTAAAATCAAAGTTGTGTAAGATGTGTGTCAGATGTGTGTGAATGCATTACAGGTGGTCTGACATCACTAGGTCGCATGACCAAGAAGTTGTATGGATTTGAAAATTTCAAAAATTCATAAAAAATACACAAAATAAATCAAAGTCATGTAAGATGTGTGTGAATGCATTGCAGGTGATGTGAGATCTTTAGGTAAAAAAGCCAGAAAGTTAAATAGATTTATTTCAATAAAGCATTCAGTTTACATTAAATAGTTACAACAGGGATGTAAATCATAAGAAAATAAAAAATGATCTAAATTTAACTTAATTTGTTTACCAACATAAATATTACACGTAAAAAGAACCACTTTTTAATGTAGTCAAAGAATAATGTATCTCTTAACTGATATTTGTGCGTTTTGCACTTTTGAGACACTCCCTAACTTGGATTGCCCTTGTTGGGATCGCTGATTTACTTCTTTCACTTTTGATGTTTAAAACAATTACATTTATCGAATAACATCAGAATTACTTTTGCTGTTATGATTTACAGTGTTATCTGAATGAGACACAGCTTGAACCGCCACTATTTTGCAATTAATGTTAAAGGAAGGATCGAATTTCTAACGAATATCCAATATAAAAACAACTTTACTGCAGTGAGTTCCCTACGTATTCAGCATTTTCGAGCATAATATGTACATACATGAAATGTTGTGCCATGAACTGTCTCCAAAGCTAGTGAGCTGCCTAACTAGACAGCATTTTGGACCATAATAGACGCCTGCAGCATGTTTTAAAACCTAGTGAACTGCCTATGTAGACTGTGTTTTTGCGACATTTCAGCTGTGTGCAGTAGTTTTGGGCATCATATGAATGTCTTATGATGCCAAAAAATGAAATAGGCTAACCTGGGCTGTGTTTCCAAACCCTGTGAGCATTTTGTTAGCCGAGCACCTGCAGCATATTTGGACATCATTTTTGGGGCATCATAAGCATGTGCAGCATTTTTGGACATCATACTGTATACACATATTATGATGTCCAATGTGTCATGGTCTGTATATAAAAGCACAAATGCTGTAACGGGCTGTAGCTCAAAACGTAGTTAGTTCCCTACTTAGCCATTTTGGGCATCTTATCCACATTTTGTGGCATCATAAGTATATCCAGCATTTTTTGGACAGTTTAGACATGTGCAGCATTTTAAACGTGCGAACGCACTTATAATGCCCTGAAATGCTGTCTAGGTAGGCATATCACTAGGTTTTAAGACACAGTATATGTGACATTTAATTACAGAGGATGACCATTTATGCAAATATAGCCTAAGAGATGATTGCATATTAGCTGTGTGGATTCCTAAGTGCAACTTATGCAATGATGATGAAACAAGATTTTAGAAGATACATTTAACTCATTGATTATAACAGATATTTTGATGCATTTGAAATAAGCTAAATAAATCTAAATACACAGATTCATGTACTGTATGGGACCTGTAATCTCAAAGGATGTGACTGTTTGCAAATACAAGATATGATAGCATATTGATCTGACCCTGCAGACACTCAGCTAGTGCAATATTATGCGACTCAAAATAAATGTAAGATAAATGAGATTGATTTTGATCACAAAACTACATACCCAGTTTTTACTGACTGAGTTATGAGATAACTTGGTGATTTTGAGAAACGTAAACCTAATGGTGAGTGGTTCTAAACTGGTTTTTGCTTCAGGACCCAGAGTTAACACTGAATATCAAGTGGTGACCCAACAGAGTAATCTCCATCCCTGAATTGGCTACATCACTCTCCTCTCCACCAATAGCTAGTGTGTGGTGGGTGTTCTGGAACACTATGGCTGCAGTCGCATCATCCAGGTGGATGCTGCACACTGGTGGTGGTTGAGATTTCCCCATACTATGTAAAGCACTTTGAGTGCCTAGAAAAGTGCAATATAAATGTAAGGAATTATTATTATCATTACCAACCAACATTGTTTACTAGACAAAAAAAAAAAAAAAAAAAAAATTGAAATGCATTAATATTACCATAAACTCCAAAGATTCAAAGTTATGAACATCACCACATAGGCGTAACAGAAAAATGTACAAATTTGGTTTCTAAATGACCATGTTTAATGTTTACATGCACTTAAGAAAGCGGGTTATTCCAGGGTTTTTGCAGAAAGCAGCATTCTGAAACGACATGTAAACGAGAATGCCTATTTCCTTACGTCGTTTAAGGGATTAAGAGAAATCGGTTTAACACACCTAGGTTTCTCCCGGAGAATGTATATGGTCATGTAAACACATAAGTGGCATTCTAACAGGTTTTTGAAGAGTGTGCATGTGCGTGAACAGACCGAATAAAAAAACATCATAGGATGGAGCCCAACAAGTCAACAAAAAATTTCTTGGAGTACAGTGGGAAAAGCACATACACTATACGGTACCCATTTATAAACACCACTGTAAAATATCAACTGTCCCTCACATTTGCATATATGTGCTTGTACATTGAGGGAATCCCAGAGTTTAACATAAGGGGAAACTCCACTATTGAAGCATAAGGAAACAAACACAGCAACAACTCTGGAATATCTGGAAATAAAGTGAAGCAACAGAAAATAAAATAACGAAGTCTTCCTGGGATACCATGATTGTTATTTACACAAGCGTCGCAGGGAAATTCCGTTGATGTGTAGAAAGCTGCTTACTGACCAAGAAGTTTACAAACAATTTGTTAGTATTTGGTAGCATTGACTTTTTGGAAGTTTTGGGTAGCCTTCCACAAGCTTCTCACAATAAGTTTCTGGAATTTTGTCCCGTTCCTCAAGACAGAACTGGTGTAACTGAGTCAGGTTTGTAGGCCTCCTTGCTCGCACACGCTTCTTCAGTTCTGCCCACAAATGTTCTATCGGCGTGAGGTCAGGGCTTTGTGATGGCCACTCCAATACCTTGACTTTGTTGTCCTTAAGCCATTTTACCACAACTTTGGAGCTATGCTTGGGGTCATTGTCCATTTGGAAGACCCATTTGCGACCGAGCTTTAACTTCCTGGCCGATGTCTTGAGATGTTGCTTCTAGGGATGTGCGAGACTAGTTGACTAGTTGACTAAACGGTTCTGATGCTGCTAGTCAACACTGGAATTACTAGTCGGTTAATATTTCCCCCCATTAAACTGATCATAATTTTTACACATTTATGTTTGGCTTTATATTTTTTTTACAGAGGTTGCACTTAAATTACTGTCATATTAATGTTACATATTTTAAATAGAATTAATAATACAAATATTATTTAAAAAAGAGGATTTCTGGAGCAGATACAGAGTTTAATTTCACCTCAGGCTTTGCATGCTTCTTCCCTCTCTCACTCGCGGTACGTGCAGGAAAATGTCATCTCGTAAGACAAGCAAACTCACCAAAGTAGTTATGAAATCACTTCGGTGGTGCGGGAATCGGCTTTCCAAATGTTTGAAAGTCCCTATGGATGTTTTCACATTTGAGTCTTCTTTAAATCTGTGCATGCTTGTATGATATTTTTTTGCTGAGCAGGCTTTTTCAAGGGCAGGATAGACGCCTCAGGTGAGTCAAGTCCCGTCTTTCACTGGACCATGTCGATGTGTTAATTTTACTCATCAAAAAAAAATTTCTTTTGAATAAGTAGCCTAGAAAATAACTGTTTTAGGCTAGGTATGGCATTTTTTTAATCTGCTGATTAAGAAGGCTATTTTCAATGAGGTGCCGACTGCTTAACAGGTTAAACTATCTTTTATTCTGTGTGCATGTCATGTTTAGAATACATTACATTTATTGTATGCTACATCACAGGCCTATTATTTCTATCCTATAGCTCCTTTTTTCTTTTTTTTTACATCGTAACTGTTATTGGTTGACGTTCTTTACCGAACAGCTGTCATATTAAATCAATGGTTTATGCTCGACTGCACGTTGTGAAATACGCGCAACTGTTCAGCGCATTTTTTGCTCTCTCATAGATTTGGCTTAGTCTACCAGTTAATTATTTTCAACAAAGTCTTGACTGTTTTAATATGTTAAGTAACTTTTACTTGATTTCCGTTTAGAACAGGCTTTTAGGGTTGTTCCATTGATCCTGCACTATTCATTCAAGTGTTTTAAATAAATATGTCTATTAAATGTTCGCTAACGTTGTTTCAGTGAATGCGTGTCATGTTCTATATTTAAAGTACAATGATCATAATTCAAGTTGAGCACGTTGCAGATAAATGCTCCTTTTCAGTGGAATTTAGCATCGGATTTGGAATAGATTAAGTATTTTAAAAAATGTTTTTTTTTTTTTACTGTTTTCTGATGGTTGGTTTCTCTTTAGACTAGTCGACTAGTCGGTTACAAAACTTCAGTTTAAACGAAAGTCAAATTAGTCGTAGCGCACATCCCTATATCCACATAATTTTCCTTCCTCATGATGCCATCTATTTTGTGAAGTACACCAGTCCCTCCTGCAGCAAAGCACCCCCACAATATGATGCTGCCACCCCCATGCTTCACGGTTGGGATGGTGTTCTTTGGCTTGCAAGCCTCACCCTTTTTCCTCCAAACATAATGATGGTCATTATGGCCAAACAGTTCAATTTTTGTTTTATTAGACCAGAGGACATTTCTCCAAATAGTAAGATCTTTGTCCCCATGTGCACTTGCAAACTGTAGTCTGGCTTTTTTATGGCGGTTTGGAGCAGTGGCTTCTTCCTTGCTGAGCAGCCTTTCAGGTTATGTAGATATAGGACTCATTTTACTGTGGATATAGATACTTGTCTACCTGTTTCCTCCAGCATCTTCACAAGGTCCTTTGCTGTTGTTCTAGGATTGATTTGCACTTTTTGCACCAAACTACGTTCATCTCTTTAAGAGACAGAATGCATCTCCTTCCTGAGCGGTGTGATGGCTGCGTGGTCCCATGGTGTTTATACTTGCGTACTATTATTTGTACTGATGAACATGGTACCTACAGGCGTTTGGAAATTGCTCCCAAGGATGAACCAGACTTGTGGAGGTCCACAGTTTTTCTTGGCTTGGCTGATTTCTTTAGATTTTTCCATGATTTCAAGCAAAAAGGCACTGGGTTTGAAGTTAGGCCTTAATATATATCCACAGTTACACCTTCAATTCAGTACAACTCCTATCAGAAGCTAACTGGCTAATTGTCTAGGATTGACATCATTTTCTGGAATTTTCCAAGCTGCTTAAAGGCACAGTTAACTTAGTGCATGTAAACTTCTGACCCACTGGAATTGTGATATAGTCAATTAAAAGTGAAACAATCTGTCTGTGAACAATTGTTGGAAAAATAACTTGTGTCATGCACAAAGTAGATGTCCTAAATGACTTGCCAAAACTATAGTTTGCTAATATTAAATCTGTGGAGTGGTTATAAAATGAGTTTTAATGACTTCAACCTAAGTGTATGTAAACTTCTGACTTCAATTGTAGACAGATAGATTGGTTTTAGTTTAGATGCTCATATTTGAAAATAAAAAAACAAACAAATTTTTACATCTGTTTTTCTCCACAGATGGAGCAAATCAAACGAGTAAATAAGCTTTTCAGCAATGATTGCATATTCCTGCGAAACACTCTCAATATTCCGGTTAAGTCAGAAAAACGTTCCCTCTTTAATGGACTGTCTCTGGAGTCACCCGATGGCGAGGGAAGCATGCTGCAGGAGCCGCCCTGCACGAGTCAGGACATGGACGTCCCGTCCCCCCAACCAGAACCAGCAGCTCCAGAACCCAACACCCGACCTGTGCAGACTGAGGAGCTATCTGCGAAAGACTACTTACACCGGCTCGACTTGCAGATCAAACAGTCCAAACAAGCCGCCCGCAAACTCAAAGAGGATGGTGGGAGGTAAACGGAGAGAATGTGTGACCTTTTTTTACTCGAGCATCTTCTGTACTGTAATAAATCTAAAGACTTCTGTTTGTAATTCAAACTAGCAAGAAGTTCCAAATTTTACTGAGCTTTTTCTAAGCTAACAATGTGATACTCAAATAAGCATAAAACAATACAGTGCACATAAGTTTTGGAAAAAAGAATCCATTAATAATAAGAATGTTCCGTTTTTCATCTATACTATTTAGTATTGAATGATACATACTTTTTGACATCTCCCATGACTCTGCCTACCTAATGTCATAAGCTCACCAACAGTATGATGTCTTAAAATGCTGTGTAGGTATGCTGTCATAGTGAGCTGTCTAGGAAACAGCTCACTATGTTTTGGAACAGAGCTATAGTCTGTTATGAAGCTCAGGTCTCGTTCTGATGTGTTGGATGGTTGAAAATGAGGTCTGCTGACCTGTGCAGAGTACGTATTGGAATCTGTCCATCAGATCCCTCAATTTGACTTGCTGCAGTTTTTATTAGCTGAGTTAGTCAGATTGCCTCTGATGCGCCGGATTTTATGTGACACATCTTCTTGTGAAGGAGACAGCAAGATTGTTTGCTTGTTGTCTTCCCCTTAGTTTAAAAGAGTCACTCACTAGAGGATAGTGAAATGTGAAACATGTTATTTTATTGGTATTTTTAATATGACATATTACAAGAACATCTGTGGTGATCTCTTTAGTCTTAAAGGTGCTATATGTAAGATTGACAACAAGCATTTGAAATGGGTACTGCAGTCCAAATTCAGAATATTGGAGAGTTGTCTGCCCCGCCCCAGACTCGAAGCTCATGCGGGTTGCCAGAATTAGCCAACTCAGCGTCTGATTTAAAGGATTTCTGGGGTTTATGCTGTCTCCATCTTCCAAAGGCATCTCCAATATTTATCCTTGTTTTACTACGCCTCTGGTCATGGTGGTTTTTAGACGGATGGTGAGGCTTTTTAGGTCAGGTGGAATCTGTTATCTCTGATCCAGTTCATTTGCTGGCTTCCATGGCTGCAGCACGCAGTGTTGTTTGCCTGCAAACTTTTTCAAATCTGGCAATCCGGCGGTGTCTAAATACTATTGGTGAGTGGGCAGTGGGCGGGATCACACAGGCCAAAACATAAACAGAAATTCCTGCTCGGAATGGAAACTTCAAAGAAGAATATACTGGCTGTAGCATTGTTATCGGAGAAGCCTGTATTTCAACTTAGCATGTTTCCTAATTCTCTAATGACATATTATGGTCATTTTATAATTTAGTACAATAAAAATATTACATAAAGCACCTTTAAACAAGTGCTGTGCTTTTAAAAAAAATGTCTGGTCTCGCAACGTGAAAAAGTCAGCAGGGCTTTTTAATGGGGAATTTAAAACTTAATTTCCTACCCTTTTCCTAACTTCTAATTACTATTAGCATCCATTACAGTGGAAATGTTTGTAAAGTACACAGGAAGCGCATGGGAGATTCAGCTCACAATTGATAGTGCAACATTCTGGTTCCAGATGTAAATATTCAATTTATTATCTCCATAAGCGAACAGGTTATTAATGATAACTTATAAACCTTTAAAGACAGACCTACCATAAGCTCTGAGATTGTTAATCGAAGAACAGTCTTGTACCTTTGTATTTTTGTCTGATAAAAAAAAAAAAACAATTCTTTGAAAAAAAAAACCAAGTTTGTAATGTTGTGATTCACCTTGGAGATGGTTGGTTTGTTTGATGGCTTAGAACTCTTTCAGGAAGACTTTTATGAAATCCTTATGGGAGAAATGAAGGAAAAAAATTATTTGGGAACAAAGACAGTTGAAAAAGTGGACAGGCACTGTTGCGCTCTATAGAGTTTGGTGTTAGCATGTTGCTAAGCTAACAAGACTATACTGTAATAAGCCTAAAAATACAGAGCGCACTCAAATATACAGAAAAATTGTTAGATTATATTTTTATTTCTAGTACTGAATGCAACTGGTAGAGCATAGTGTTAACAATGTCAAGTTTGTGGGTTTGATTTCTATATGTTCTAATAAAATGTATAGACTATCTTAAATGCACTATAAGTCACTTTGAATAAAAGCATCTGCCAGATGCATGTATGTAACTGTAATGGGCATTTCTCACAAGTCGTCCACCATCTTGGATTACTGAGTTTGTCGCAAAATATTCTTGGATTGGCATTTGACCAATATGAAGCATCTTAGAAGGCAGCAACCATCACATCAGGAGCATGCTTATCATGCCTTATAGGTGGCATTTTTTATTTTTTTTTTAAATGGAAAGGTATGCAAAAAATGTTCCTACTTCCTGAAAGATATTAATGAAATAAGTGTCGTGAGATATCTCACCAGTATCTGTGACAGCTCTAGACTCTGTGAACATGTGTCTGCGAGTGTGGCCTCTGACACTTTGTGCCTGTCAATCATTTTGCGCATTCTCATAGTATTGAAGTTGCAGTGAATTATTGAGGCCTAATGCCATTTTTATGCCATGTTGTTCATTACAGTTGTCTGTTGGGGGTGCTATTTTGCCTCTGTTGTTTTTGACAAGCACTTCCGCTCGATGTCGTTCTCAATAAAGCTCATTTGGTATTTTTGGAGTGCAGGGTTTTAGAAAGAGGTGGCGTGGCTATTCCAATGGCTCAGTTTGTGGAAATTCTAGAACGGCTACAATCGCTTACAGCACCTTTGATGGAAAATCGCTACCAAACGTTTGAGCACTCGGTTAAAGAGTTAAAATGCTGTTTAAGTAGGGAGCTCAGTAGATTTTGAGTAGAGCTATTGATTTTGAGTTATCAGAGATTCTGAATAGTAAACAAACTGGTTTAACCAGAGCAAGGTTTTGCCTGAAGGCCTGTAATCTACTGCTTTGTCTTAATGGAATGATCTGAAAACAAGTCAGAACACATGTTTCTGTCTTATGGTTGTGTTTACGCTGTAACAGAGTTTTGCTTTCTGGAGTACTTACTCAAAGCTTTGGGACAGGCATCTCTCAGTCATTTAACGAGTGTTGTGAGAAAGCATTAAAAACTTTGAAGGTGAAACTTCACAATGTGTTTCCTCAGCTCTGTGCTGCTGTAAGAGATATGTGTAGCAGAACAGCACAAATCTGCTCAATTAATCATGAAGCTCTGGAAAGAACACTTCTCACACTCCTAGCATATTCTCTTTCTATGCACAGTCTCATTCACTGTCAAAATGTAACTTTTTAAGAGCCAAATTTGCCCCTTGGAGTTAATTTCAGGTAGGGAATTTTTACTTTGATGAGAGCATTTTATCTAACCATATAAAAACACAGTGTGTTGTCCATTTATCTCGAAAACTTAAATTTAAAGCCGAAGTAAAAATAAACATTGTTTTCAAACAGCTTTTCATAAAAGCCATTAATCGAACAGGCAGATAGTCACACCCCATACTCACGCCATTGGTCGAGTCAATGTTGTTGTGTTGAGCTAGATGACGAGAGGAATTTGTATAGTGCCACAGAGACACAGCGTTTACAGTTTTCGATAAAACGTATGAATGGCTTACTCATAGTTATAGTCTCTGCATATTAAGAAGAAAGTATTTTAACACCAAAAAAGTTGCACACTTCACCTTTAATCAGTACATTTCTCAGTCTGAACATTAAGGCTTGTTAACTATAAAATCACATCAACACTAAAAGAAAAAGTAGCTATATATAATATACAGGATCCCACAATAAATGTTACGCTAGGATGAAAATTGGCTGGTCGCTATGTTAAATTATACAGTTTTCTAAATACACGGTAGATTTTAATGCAGCAGCTGTTATGTGGGTATTGGAGTGTTTTTCAGATTTGGTGCTGTTACAGCCAATTTTTGTTTCTTCGTCTCAATTTTGCCATTTTAGTTTTTTAATCAAACACCCCTACTTGTTTTCTACACTTAACAACACTTGCCTTTTGAGATGGTGAATACAGATTTTTAAATATACAATGCACTAATCTGACCACTTCAGATGTGTATTGTGTGATGTCCACTAGACAGTCTAAATAGAATCTAACAAAATATACTTTAGCAGATGTCAGATAGAAAACAAGAATTCACCATTGGGCCATTTAAAACTTATGGCGCATTTTTGTCACATTCAGTTACATTTTGCCCCGTGCCTGTGTTTATTTATGCTCACATGTTTACTTGCCCTTTAAAAGTTCAGTTTTAGTCAGATGAAGACAATAATTTGTCCTTTTAAACTGTCATAGTCCAACTGAAATGTTTGCAAAGTCAGACTAACAGACCTAGAGGAACATGCAACATGTATTTAAACCATGCAGCTTATTTTTAGACCTTCCCCCAAATATTCAATTACACATTTTGTCATGCCTACTTGGACAGACAGATTAAGAATGTAGCTTGAATGCACACAAATTAGCTGTAGCTTGATTACACCTGTGCATGTGAACAACATACTGACACAGCATTTTTCTCTACACGTGGAACTGATATTTTGATCAGACCAATGCTGTGGTTGAGTCTGTGAAATGGAAAATGATGAAGGGAAATACTGATCTAAACTCATTCTTTGCTCTGCACACACAACCAAACTGTCTCTCAAACTGTTCTGGAAACACTAATTAACTGGCTTGGCATTCAAAGTGAACTGAATTTCCTGTCTTTAAACAGTTTGTTTGGGGAATACAGGAGCTTAAACAGGCCCAGATCAGAGGCTGATGCCTTAATTTTTAGGGATTCTAAAACAGGAGTGTTTCCTGTTTGAGGTGGAGGATGTCTGACTGTGTGTGTGTGACAGTTATACACAGAAATAGTGATAATTTGAATTGATTATATCAATAATTACATTGTTACTAGTGCAAACGTCCATTCCTGATATCAACAGAATTAAAA